>NC_053391.1:90334405-90635239 GCF_905171765.1 Bufo bufo
GTATCTTGGGCAAACAATAAAACACAGGTAATCTCTGCTGTGTGCCCAAGATAAAATCATACTCATGTTTGGAAAGTAGACCGTCCTCCAGTCCTCCATTACAATATTGGTTTAATAATTCTACATATTCTTCTATTGGGTCCTTCCTCAGTTTCTTATATGTTGTTGTATCCGCAAGCTGTCTCAAGCACTCTGCATTATATTTTATAGTGTCAAGGAGAACAATAGCTCCGCCTTTATCAGCGGGGCGAATAGTAAGGTTATTGATTTTTTGCAATTCCTTAATCGATTTGATCTCCTGTGGGGTCAAATTATTTCTCCTCGACTGTTTGTCTGATACCTTCCTCAAATCTGTCTCTATGTTTTTCCTAAAAGTCGCTATCTCTACGCCAATTTCCTGTCTTGGGAATTTTTTTGATTTAGGTTTCAAGATTGTATGTTGGATCCCACCTTCTACATGTTCATCTGTGTTTGTTAATATCGGATTTTTTAAGAAGTATTTTTTCAAACAGAGTTTCCTCACAAATTTCTCTATCCCCACATATGTATCAAATTTATTCAGTTTTGCTGTGGGTGCAAATTTGAGGCCTCTGTTCAGTAGTCTCGTCTGGGAATCAGTCAAAACCACCGAACTGAGGTTCACCACGGCATCTGAATCAATTATCTGTGTCTGTTGTAAGTCCCTCTTTTTTCTTTGGGATCTTCGTATCTTTCTTTTGGGTCTAGATTGTGTTGGTGTCTGTGAGTTCCCTCTCGCAGATGTTTGGGTGTATATTGCTGCCTGTAGTTCTGAGGGGGACGAGTCCTCTGTTGTGGCTCGTAATCGTCTAACTGATGATTGGGCCTGTGGTGCAGCAGATATATCTCCAGAATATATAGTTGAATAAATAAATGGACAATAAACGTGTGAATATCTAAATTAGTAGTGATAGTGTATGGTATAAAACATTAACATATAGTGCATATAGTGAAATACCTGTAGAATAAATATATTAAATATATTAAAGGATCAGACAGAGATCACAGACACCAATCGATTTTCCCGTCCAACATCAACAGACAGTAGCATGTCACAATACGAGAATCAGACACAGATCGCGATCACCAATAAGAGATCAACCCCACACGTACAATCTGAGGAACAGGCCCAATCATCAGTTAGACGATTACGAGCCACAACAGAGGACTCGTCCCCCTCAGAACTACAGGCAGCAATATACACCCAAACATCTGCGAGAGGGAACTCACAGACACCAACACAATCTAGACCCAAAAGAAAGATACGAAGATCCCAAAGAAAAAAGAGGGACTTACAACAGACACAGATAATTGATTCAGATGCCGTGGTGAACCTCAGTTCGGTGGTTTTGACTGATTCCCAGACGAGACTACTGAACAGAGGCCTCAAATTTGCACCCACAGCAAAACTGAATAAATTTGATACATATGTGGGGATAGAGAAATTTGTGAGGAAACTCTGTTTGAAAAAATACTTCTTAAAAAATCCGATATTAACAAACACAGATGAACATGTAGAAGGTGGGATCCAACATACAATCTTGAAACCTAAATCAAAAAAATTCCCAAGACAGGAAATTGGCGTAGAGATAGCGACTTTTAGGAAAAACATAGAGACAGATTTGAGGAAGGTATCAGACAAACAGTCGAGGAGAAATAATTTGACCCCACAGGAGATCAAATCGATTAAGGAATTGCAAAAAATCAATAACCTTACTATTCGCCCCGCTGATAAAGGCGGAGCTATTGTTCTCCTTGACACTATAAAATATAATGCAGAGTGCTTGAGACAGCTTGCGGATACAACAACATATAAGAAACTGAGGAAGGACCCAATAGAAGAATATGTAGAATTATTAAACCAATATTGTAATGGAGGACTGGAGGACGGTCTACTTTCCAAACATGAGTATGATTTTATCTTGGGCACACAGCAGAGATTACCTGTGTTTTATTGTTTGCCCAAGATACATAAAAGTATGTCGGATCCTCCAGGCCGCCCCATAATCTCGGGTATAGAGTCCTTGTCGTCCAATTTGTCCCAATACATAGATCAACTTATTCAACCTACAGTAAAGAACACTCCATCATATCTTAAAGACACCACACAGATTGTCCAGATATTGGAAAATCTGAAGGTGGAGCCACACTGGCTTATAGGGACATTGGATGTTCAATCGCTCTATACCGTGATTGATCATGAACAGGGTATTAATAATATGAAATTACAGTTGAAAAACTATGGTAATCTTGGAGAGAGACAAATTGAATTCTTGGCAGAGGGCGTGAGATATATCTTAACGCATAACTATTTCTTTTTTGAGGGGGCTTATTACCTCCAGACTCGTGGCACTGCCATGGGCACCAGGTTCGCCCCCAGCTATGCCAATCTATTTATGGCCCAATGGGAACAGGAGACCATTTTGCCCAGGCTGGGGTCGGATCTGGTGCTCTGGCAGCGCTACATTGATGATATTATTTTTGTCTGGCAGGGAGATATATCCAGCCTCCACACCTTCTTAGAAGAAATCAATAGAAATCAATTTAATCTTAAATTTTCCTCTAATATTAACCAAGAATACACAGAATTCCTAGATATTCGGATCACTACCCAGATGGAACAATTTATCTGCACTACTTTCCAGAAAGAGGTAGCTAAGAACAGCTTCATCCTCTTCTCTAGCTGTCATTTGCCCTCTTGGTTATTAAATATACCTACAGGGCAGTTCCGTAGAATAAAGAGGAACTGCACAAACCAGACAGAATTTGAGGATGAAGCTGTCATTATGAAGAATAAATTTCTGGAAAAGGAATATCCCGAGACAGTTGTCGAAAATGCCCTTTGTAAAGTGAGAAAAATGGATAGAAAAATGTTTTTTGAAACTAAACAGAAGAAAGATGATAAACCCATTGATGATAATAAATTCCGCATAATACTGCCTTATAATGCACAACACAAGAAAATAGAGCAAAGTATTAAAAATAATTGGCATCTTATTCAAAAAGACAAAATTGTAGGCCCTCTAATTCCATCAATACCGGAGATAGTGTACACAAAGGCCCCTAATCTGGGTCTGAGGATAGCACCATCGATTAAAAATCAGACAAGAGAGACCGGATCCATTAATAAATGGTTAAAAAGGAGTGGGTTCTACAGGTGCGGATGCTGTATAAATTGTAGAAATACGTCCTTTGCGAAAAAGACTATACGAGTGACCTCAACACAAAACAACTTTTCAGTTGAGATAAAAGATCTTCTCACCTGTAATAGTTCTAATGTAATCTACATTATTGAATGCTCATGTGCCAAACAATACATTGGCAGGACCAAAAGACCCTTAAAAATTAGGATAGCGGAGCATATAAATAATATCAAGAAAGGGTATGAAAAACATGTACTATCAAAACACTTTAAACTGATACATAATCAAGACCCTAAGTCTCTAACCTTTGCAGCATTTGAACAAATAGAGCGTCACTGGAGGGGGGGCAATCATATTGCCCGAATGTCCAGGGCAGAGTCTAGGAAGATTTTCGAATTCGGCAGTTTGGCCCCAGCTGGGCTGAATGCCGAGTTGGAAATTTTTGGGTTCTTATGATGGGTTGGGTGTCTTCGGCCCATGGAGGGTACTGGTCGGGCTGTTTAGCAGCACTATGACCCTCCCTGGTCTGGAGAGATCCAGCCCCATTCCATCTAGACCACTCTTCTGTGCACTCTGCCTGAACATTTTAGAGGATGAGCCCCACAGGTCAAGCCTGCTGTCTATTAAGATAATCAAGATATACAATATTATGAAAATAAATAACAACTAAAATAGAAGAGATAAATATACAAAAAACATATGCATGTACCTTCCAATAGATGAATACCCCATATATCATATAAATTATTTAAATTATATATTTTATATTTTTAGACCTAATACTGAAGCTCCCTACCATTTAATATGTTCTTAACCAAGCCCCTTTTTTATATTTTTTATATTTTTTATATTTATGACCTTTTATTTAATTTTATAAATAAAATATGTTTCTACTAAGATATGTTATTGGATACAACTATGTATATAGGATCCAAACATAACTAATTGCAACAAGAATCGAATATATGTACTATTTCTGGTGGACTTGAGTATTTAACAAAAAAACGCATGTCTACACAAAAGCCGCAGACATACCGCAACAATATCGCAATACATGTTAAATGTATCAGTGAAATCCAGATTCTTGGGATCCATTTCGGGATTAATAAGGAGCCCTTTGGATGAAAAAATGGATAAATAGCTGGTTAGTCAGTCAGATCCAAATTAGCCACTGAGGAAGAAGGCAGCTAGCCTTCGAAACGCGTCTGGTGAGGAACAACTGGACCTGATGAAATACCAGCTTTAATTCCTATTATATATTGGACTGAGAAAGCGCTTTCTAAAGGACAACTCTATTGCGGTTTCCAGGAGCAACTGAACTGCGGGTTTTTCTGGATGCACTATACTGATTGACGGGTGAGATCCTCACCACCAGTACTGACCCAGACAGGTGGAACACCCATTCTAATCAGAGAAACCTGACGCAGCTCTGCAGTGTGTTACAACGAAGCACTCCCGTCCACAGTCGGGTGGACATACCACTGCTAGTAGACAAACCTAGCAGATTTTGATTGCGCTACTGAAAGACAAGTTCACCCCGGATCTCTACCACGTGGGACGCCACGGTGAGAGCAGGACTGTACGTGAGTAATCTGGTGCTGTTGCACAACCATCGGCACATTACTGTGGATACATTTATATTACTTCTCAAATTATCTTGCCACAATCGTTGCGGCTGACTCTGTTGAAATCTACTATACTCCTGGTAAATTGCGCGGACCAAGCCGATTTCCAGGCTATATGCTCCAACAGCAAAAGACTGTTTTCTAGGAATAAAACTATCAGTGGGATGCAACAAGTTATTTATTAATGTTGATTCTCCAGAGATTTATTATATATATATTCACTAATTAATTGTACACTTATATATTTATTTATTTAATATATTTATTCTACAGGTATTTCACTATATGCACTATATGTTAATGTTTTATACCATACACTATCACTACTAATTTAGATATTCACACGTTTATTGTCCATTTATTTATTCAACTATATATTCTGGAGATATATCTGCTGCACCACTGTTCTAGATAACAGAATTATATTAGTTTTTTCTTATATGCCGGACCGGTTTTCCAGTTTCTATTAGCTACAACAGTGGATGAATTGCCTTTTTAATATATATTTTATGTGAGTTTTAAATATTCTGTATTGGGGATACAGCTATGGTTTAGGTCTTACTACCTATTGCGTATGGTTATAATATTATCGCTACCCATCCGCTTTTATACTGTCCTAAATAAACTAATAAATTGACATATTATTAATATATTGTTTGAGTCGCTTTGCCTATCTTGTGAACTGGATATATGAGTGCCCATTCTATTTTTATTACTAGTGTATTTCTAATACACACCAAACCGAAGATAAAATCGATTTTAGAGGAAAAATTGTTAGGAAACATTCTTTCCTGTATATTTACTTGTATATAAAGTGCAAAGGCTGCCAAAAATTATAAGGAAGAGGCACTCCGATACAACCTGTATATCACATAAAGGAGGGCCTCATTCACATTGTGGTACAATTGTTCAGGTAGTTGGACTCCTAAACTCATAAAGCCTATGCAGTAAGTGAAAGAGCTGTCAAAAATTACAAGGAACCGGCACTCCAATACACCCTGGCACTCCAATACAAACTGAACAGGCTGCAAAAATGCAACGTTATGCAATGTTGCACAGCTAGGTTCTAGATACAACTAAATGCAACTAAATAGGGAAACAGATAAGGCAATGACTGACAGGTGAGGTAACAGGTGAGACTATGACAGAAACAGATACAGATTGAGGGGTAGAGATAAGCAAAATCTTCCAAGATGTGGTTTGTTTTGGATTCGCCGAATTTTTCAAAAAAGTTTGGTTCAGGTCCGTATCTGTTTATTCTGAACCAAAGTTTATCCAATTGCCCTGAAAACTGGTATATAACCCCCTCTAGTCCTCTAAAACAGAGATTTTTTATTTTATAAAGAGCTCCTATCTATTTACCTTAATTAAAAAAAAAATAATAATAATTCCCTTGCCCGTCCCCTTGGTCAGATACAGCGTTAGGTGTAACTGTATCTACTTTTATCGTTGCCGCTGCAAACTGCGGTTATTGCTTGGCCGCAACTGACTGCAATTACCTCCTGCCTGGTGGTGACAGAACACTATTGATTGCTTATGAGCTGGGCGCCATTTTAAAAGATTCATTTGAATCAAACCAGAAAAGATTCGGGTTCGATTAGGTGCCTAAAGAAAAATATAAAAATAAAAAAGATCGGAGATTCGGACTGAATCTTCAAATCTGAGAATAGATTTGCTCATCTCTATTGGGAAGTCAATCTCGCAGAGCCAGTTAGTGTAGTGTACGGGAACTGTAATACCCGTCACTACCAAAGTGTCACTTGGTGTGCTGTCATCCCTCCTTAGTTATGGAGAAGTTGGTATATGTCAGTTTTATAAAATGTCATGTAATGCAATGCTATGTGTTTCCCTGTTACTATGACACTTGCATGTACAGGCCTGCTAGGGGTGTCATTCCAGCTTCTAGTCATTAGAGGGAGCTAGGGAGCCCTAGTTTACAGTATATAAGGCCCAGTCAGGGAAGTAGAAGGCAGACGGAGTCTAGTGTCTGTAAGCTACAGTTGGAGATTAGACAATGTCAGAGACAAGTCCAGGCCTGAAGCCTGCTGTCCAGGAGCAGATTCCCTCCTAAATTCCCATATGCAGAAACAGGAATATCTTAGCTAAAGAGCCTGAGGAAGCCGAGAGAGACAGAGGCAAAGTGCAGAGAAGTAAGAGGTACTCAAAATAACAGAGGAGGTACTTTCTAAAGCTATAGCCAAGGATATAAAGCCAGAACTAGGTTATTGGGCCTTGGTGAAGAATTGCTATATTCCAGGATCAGACCGAAATAGAGTGCAAGCTCCTGTACTGCAAGTCCTGTGTTCAACACTCTGTAATCACCTTGCTAAATCTGTAATTGCCTGCATCAACCGTATTGCAAAATCGACTGTATGCCAAGGAACTGCGATTCCAATATTGTCTCTGCATGAAAACTACTAAAGTTGGAGTTCTGTTTTAATACCACGTGTTCCTCAATTTATTCCTGCTATCCGCAAACGGCGTGCCACCGTTTACTTGGCACTGGCGTCACGAACTATCTATACCATCACCTGTCCTTGCAGAGAGTCAGCCGTACCAGGTTAGTGTCTATTGCACTACATCACCCAGAAACACCTACTGCACACAACTTGAGTACGCTGCACCTCTCTTTTGGCGTCACGAACAGGATACGCACGCTTTCTAGTGCAAGAAGCGTGAACTTTGTGCCTTATACAGTTGCCCTGTGACCAAAGTGACAAATTGCCTGTTTATTAAAAGTGGACTTTGTGGACTGAAAATCATACCCAAAGTGTACCAAAAAACCTCTAAAAAGCGCTGTGCAGTGTTGCGCTATCAAGGGGAAGAAAATCGCCACATTGGAGTGTGGTTTTGTGGACTTTTTACAATCCTGCTTGCTGTCAGGGAATAGACAGCGTTTCTTGCTAAAGATGGCCGCTGAGCTTGCTGAATTTACTGCTGTGTCACCTTCATCCCGAAAAGGCGGGAAAAATTGGCGCCTTTCTGAGGAAAAAGCGGGAAGGAGTTCAAGGTCAGGCGCCACTGCTTATCTGGACATTTGCATGTCTGCCAGCATGGACACCGCCTTCCATATACTGGAATACCTGGGGGGCGGCCTCCCAGTGCAGTGGGAGGAGCTGGCTGCTGTAATTGACGCGACCCTATCGCTCTCCTCAGAAGGATCGAGCATGTTGGAAAGTGAGCATCATTGTGCTGCAATGTCTACGCCTAAAATACCGCAAGTTCCTGATGTTGGTGTAGAGCCAGAGGAGGCTCCACCGGCCTACGCTCCGGGACCGGAGCAACCCGCCTGCCGCCCAAGGGAGAAAGAACCCGAGCCCTACTATGGCTCGTGGAGAGACTTTTTCCAACCATCTTTCAAATGGTCCTCCCTGATGGCGGAGATCCGAGAGGCTGCTATAAAGCGGAATACAAAGACCAAAATACTCTATGAGGAACTAACTAAGACAATACATGAGAAGCATACGTACACCCAACCCCGCCTGGAAAGGAGAAAGGGAGTGGTGCTGTCATTTGACAAATCCCGTGGCTACGGGTTCATCCAAGACTATCTTACTGGCAGAGACCTCTATGTGAATCGAAGGTCTGTCAAAAGAGACTACCTCCCTTCTTACCAGCATAGCCTCCGCGAGGGAGAGGAAGTGGAATACACCCCTGCCGAGAGCCTGCGAGGCCCTTATGCGACTGCTGTGACCCGTCCCAAGCGAAACCCTGAGGACTGGGAGGCAGAAGAAGGAGAAGACTACTCTGGCTGCGAGCGGGAACCGGAATGCTCTCCAGAGCCGGCCCATCACGCCTTTCAGGAGCGGAGCTCCTTCATTGGGCCTAATGTCTTCTGGCAGCCAACCGTGTTGGAGAAATGGGTGAGCCCCTATCCTTCCCCCGAGCTGCCTCGTCGGGAGAAGACCATATCAGAGCTGGAACAGTTAAAAGGACTTCAAAATACCTTTAAGAACATCCGGGTGGGTCGGAGACCAGACGCATCGCCAGAATCTGCAGAGGCCGAGTCCGCACCATCGGTGACTGTACCTGCGCCGGCGGCGCCAGCAGATGACAGCGGCTCCGACACAGAGAGCATCGGTGAGCAGATCGTCCGGCTGGAGGAGAAGTTGCGGGAGTTGCGCAAGATACACACTGCCAGGATCCGGACACCGCCAAGGAAGGATGAGGTAAGGGTGCCTGTCACCACCCGTAGACCGCCTTCTGTTGCCACCGCTCCGTCAGTGCCCCAGACCGGACCCGCGATTGCCGTAAACTGCTGCACCCAGAGCACCGGATCGCTTGCTGCGGCGGTGCCAAGCACGTTACACCCTGCAGTGATCATGCCAGGACCGGCACGGTCCACCAGAGGGTTCACCCTTAGGCCTATGGGGCCAATACCTATTAGGGGCCCCTTTACTCTACAGCTGCCCCCTGACACTGTTATGTGGGCACACCCTCCTGTAGAAGAATACTACAGACGATACCTGCCAGCGGAGCCAAGTGGTTATGATATGCCACTGTAATCAGCCTGCTAGGCCTTTGATTTATTTCACTGCAGAAGTTTGATGTTAACCCTTCCAGGACAGGAGTCCTACGTTTCTGGTCCTTTGTTGCGGCTGCCAGTTTGTCCACGGCTCAGTGGTAGGTGTTGACCACTGAAATCACAAAGTCAGCAAGGCCACGTTTGTTTCCAGGATCTCCTGCCTGCTTTTGCTACCCCACGCCAAGTTGTGCCTGTTCCTTTAGTTGCACCTTTTACCCTTCACCCCCTTTTCAGGTTGATCAGGGGTATTACAGCACTTGTCTTTGCTGTCCTTTTATTGTGCAACTTCATACTAAGGAACCGTGCCCGGAGACAGACTCAAAAGTACCTGAGCCTCTGAGATTCTTACTCTTTTAAAAGTATTGTGCCCAGGGATGGACTCCACTGCATGAGAGCCTCTGTGATTTAATAAGAAATAACCTGGGTACGGACTCATGTTTGTTCTTTGAGCCTCCAAGAACTTTTATACTGTTTTATCCATTTTGCTGTTCTATCATGGACTTATTCATTGTCATGGACTATCCTGGTTATAATGTTACGCTGTGCCAGGTCAGCGCCCCCGTTCCATTCACTATCCTGAGAGAAGAGAACGACGCCCCTTGTCACTACCCTTCACTTTTGCCAATTGGACCTGATGTAAATGTAAATGCAGATGAATTACATGTATGTATGCCTGTATGTCTCTATTTTCTATTTCAGGTAGAGATTCCAGTTGGGCGACCCATGATGGAGTACGAGGTCGTACTCAGCTTAAAGCAGTGGGGTATGTAGTGTACGGGAACTGTAATACCCGTCACTACCAAAGTGTCACTTGGTGTGCTGTCATCCCTCCTTAGTTATGGAGAAGTTGGTATATGTCAGTTTTATAAAATGTCATGTAATGCAATGCTATGTGTTTCCCTGTTACTATGACACTTGCATGTACAGGCCTGCTAGGGGTGTCATTCCAGCTTCTAGTCATTAGAGGGAGCTAGGGAGCCCTAGTTTATATAAGGCCCAGTCAGGGAAGTAGAAGGCAGACGGAGTCTAGTGTCTGTAAGCTACAGTTGGAGATTAGACAATGTCAGAGACAAGTCCAGGCCTGAAGCCTGCTGTCCAGGAGCAGATTCCCTCCTAAATTCCCATATGCAGAAACAGGAATATCTTAGCTAAAGAGCCTGAGGAAGCCGAGAGAGACAGAGGCAAAGTGCAGAGAAGTAAGAGGTACTCAAAATAACAGAGGAGGTACTTTCTAAAGCTATAGCCAAGGATATAAAGCCAGAACTAGGTTATTGGGCCTTGGTGAAGAATTGCTATATTCCAGGATCAGACCGAAATAGAGTGCAAGCTCCTGTACTGCAAGTCCTGTGTTCAACACTCTGTAATCACCTTGCTAAATCTGTAATTGCCTGCATCAACCGTATTGCAAAATCGACTGTATGCCAAGGAACTGCGATTCCAATATTGTCTCTGCATGAAAACTACTAAAGTTGGAGTTCTGTTTTAATACCACGTGTTCCTCAATTTATTCCTGCTATCCGCAAACGGCGTGCCACCGTTTACTTGGCACTGGCGTCACGAACTATCTATACCATCACCTGTCCTTGCAGAGAGTCAGCCGTACCAGGTTAGTGTCTATTGCACTACATCACCCAGAAACACCTACTGCACACAACTTGAGTACGCTGCATTAGGTACAGACACATACTAGAAAGCAGACTGGGGAACTTAACCCCCCTCAGAAACCAGGCAAAACTAGACAGACACTGTTCACAAACCAGGCCACCGCTGCCAGCACGCATAGACCACAGAGAACCATCCAACACGGTAGCAATTTCAAACGGGCGCCTCCCCCCAGGTGCTCTGGCTGGCGTGGGCACGTCCAGCAGAGACCTGCCCCTGCACACCCTTCCCCTTGCAGGGGGTAAACTAAAACTGACTCTACCTGGTCCCCACACTTCCTGCAGGAAGTTGCACTAGCCCACCCTCTACAGAGGGGGGTTAGAATGGAATGCTCCAAGTACAGCTCTGCCGTGTTTACTGCCACCTGCTGGTGAACCAGGCACATTACATATGAACAATTGCGTAATGGTACTTTCACACTAGCGTTAAAGTTTTCCGGTATTGAGTTCCGTCCTAGAGGCTCAATACCGGAAAAAACACTTCAGTTTTATCCTAATGAATTCTGAATGGAGAGCAATCCGTTCAGCATGCATCAGGATGTCTTTAGTTCAGTCACTCTTACGATATTTGGCCGTAGAAAATGCATTAATGCTGGATCCGGCACCAAGTGTTCCGGAAAAACGGATCCGGTTTTCCGGTCTGCGCATGCGCAGACCTTTAAAAATGTCAACATTTTTTATACCAGATCCGTTTTTCCGGATGACACTAGAGAGACAAATCCGGTATTGCAATGCATTTGTGAGACGGATCCGCATCCAGATCCATCTACAAATGCTATCCGTTTGCACACGGATTTCTGGATCAGGCAGGCATCTCCGGCAACAGAACTGCCTGCCGGATCCTCACAGCGCAAGTGTGAAAGTGCCCTAAGAAGACTAGGAATGCACATTGTGGAGGACTTGGACAAAAATACAGTTGCAATAAAAAGTATGTGAACCCTTTGGAATTATATGGATTTCTGCACAAATTGGTCATAAAATATGATCTGATCTTCATCTATGTCACAACAATAGACAATCACAGTCTGCTTAAACTAATAACACACAAAGAATTAAATGTTACCATGTTTTTATTGAACACACCATGTAAACATTCACAGTGCAGGTGGAAAAGTATGTGAACCCCTAGACCAGTGTTTCCCAACCAGTGTCCCTCCAGCTGTTGCAAAACTACAACTCCCAGCATGCCTGGACAGCCAAAGGCTGTCTGGGCATCCTGGGAGTTGTAGTTTTGCAACAGCTGGAGGCACACTGGTTGGGAAACACTGCCCTAGACTAATAACATCTCCAAGAGCTAATTGGAGTGAGGTGTCAGCCACCTGAAGTCCAATCAATGAGATGAGATTGGAGGTGTTGGTTACAGCTGCCCTGCCCTATAAAAAACACACACCAGTTCTGGGTTTGCTTTTCACAAGGAGCATTGCCTGATGTGAATGATGCCTCACACAAAAGAGCTCTCAGAAGACCTACGATTAAGAATTGTTGACTTGCATAAAGCTGCAAAAGGTTATAAAAGTATCTCCAAAAGCCTTGCTGTTCATCAGTCCACGGTAAAACAAATAGTCTATAAATGCAGAAATTTCAGCACTGCTGCTACTCTCCCTAGGAGTGGCCATCCTGTAAAGATGACTGCAAGAGAACAGCGCAGACTGCTCAATGAGGTGAAGAAGAATCCTAGAGTGTCAGCTAAAGACTTACATAAGTGTCTTGCATATGCTAACATCCCTGTTAGCGAATCTACGATACGTAAAACACTAAACAAGAATGGATTTCATGGGAGGATACCACATAGGAAGCCACTGCTGTCCAAAAAAAACATTGCTGCACGTTTACAGTTTGCACAAGAGCACCTGGATGTTCCACAGCAGTACTGGCAAAATATTCTGTGGACAGATGAAACCAAAGTTGAGTTGTTTGGAAGAAACACACAACACTATGGGCCAGATTTATCATTACTGCTCACAGCTCACTCCACTTTAACATATGGCTAAAGTCAGTTTTAGCCAAGTCAGATTTATGATCGGCCCTTTAAGACTGTAATAAATGTGGTTTGACGGTAGCAGTTTATCCGTCAGTAAGCAGCTTTACAAAAGTCGCACATCTTTACGAAAAAGTCGCACGTTTTTATGAAAAAGTCGCATGTTCTATTAAAAAGTCTCATAAGATAAGCATGGTCCTCACTGGAGTGAAATTGCGACTTTTTTGCGACTTTTTTGCTACTTTTTAAATAGTCCCAATAGTAAATCTGTCTAGAGATTCATTTACATAAGAAAACACGCCCACTTTCAGAAAACTGGCGAGCATAGTGCAGAGCAGAAAAAAGCCGCAAATTTGTGCGCAGTTTTAGCGTTTGGGACTTTTTTTGGGACTTTTTCACTCCATTATTCTGACCTGAGCTAATGATAAATCTGGCCCTATGTGTGGAGAAAAAGAGGCACAGCACACCAACATCAAAACCTCATCCCAACTGTGAAGTATGGTGGTGGGGGCATCATGGTTTGGGGCTGCTTTGCTGCGTCAGGGCCTGGACGGATTGCTATCATCGAAGGAAAAATGAATTCCCAAGTTTATCAAAACATTTTGCAGGAGACATTAAGGTCATCTGTTCACCAGCTGAAGCTCAACAGAAGATGGGTGTTGCAACAGGACAACGACCCAAAGCATAAAAGTCAATCAACAACAGAATGGCTTAAACAGAAGAAAATACGCCTTCTGGAGTGGCCCAGTCAGAGTCCTGACCTCAACCCGATTGAGATGCTGTGGCATGACCTCAAGAAAGCGATTCACACCAGACATCCCAAGAATATTGCTGAACTGAAACAGTTCTATAAAGAGGAATGGTCAAGAATTACTCCTGACCGTTGTGCACGTCTGATCTGCAACTACAGGAAACGTTTGGTTGAAGTTATTGCTGCCAAAGGAGGTTCAACCAGTTATTAAATCCAAGGATTCACATACTTTCCACCTGCACTGTGAATGTTTACATGGTGTGTTCAATAAAAACATGGTAACATTTAATTCTTTGTGTGTTATTAGTTTAAGCAGACTGTGATTGTCTATTGTTGTGACTTAGATGAAGATCAGATCACATTTTATGACCAATTTGTGCAGAAATCCATATCATTCCAAAGGGTTCACATACTTTTTCTTGCAACTGTACATAAGATGACACTGTGTTAGCTAGTGATGGACGAACATTGGCCGGGACAATTCGCGAACACGCGTTCGCAATCAAATGTTAGCGAACCGCGCGTTCGCGGCGGGCCCGATTCACTTTAATGGCAGGCGATCCTGAAAATCCTTCAGGTCATATTTGCAGCCACCAAATACTTACTAGAAGTGCACAAATAGCCCCACAACATGGACAGTGACATACCAGAGGGTGATCAATAGCAAAACTTCCCACAAAAAAATATGTATTTTAATCAGGGGGCATTTTTATGCGTCTTAAAGGGAAACTGTCAAAAATGTGCCCTGCTGGAGCCTAGAAAAATGCTATTTTAGGCCACAGGAGTACAGGCCCTAAAAATTAGGCATTCACCTGACAGAAAAGATCAAGTGATTATGTGGCTGGAGGTATATTGGACGGTCAGTGGATAACAATTTTACTGTAGGCCAGTTCAGGCCCCAAAAATTAGGCATTTATCTGACAGAAAAGGCCTTTTATGTATATACATAAGACAAGGACCATTCTTTGTTCTGGGTCCTGGCGGATATGTGTGGGCTGGCATGAGGAAATTCAATTACACGTTGTCGTCACAGGTTTTGAATTCCTCCCAGATCCATGCCTCATTCATTTTTAGAAATGTGAGGTAGTCCAGACTGTTGTGAGCTAGGCGAGTGTGCTTATCGGTCACGATCCCCCCGCTGCGCTGAACGTCCTTTCGGACAGGACACTCCATGAGGGGCAAGCCAAGAGTTCCATGGCAAATTGTGCCAGCTCTGGCCACAGGTCAAGCCTGCACAGTCAGTAGTCCAGGGGTTCCTTGCTTCTCAGAGCATCCACATTGGCCGTTAACCTGATGTAGTCGGACACCTGTCGGTCTAGGCGTTCCCTGAGACTGGATCCGGAGGGCGGCTGTCGATGGGTTGGCTGCAAGAATGATCTCATATCCGAAGTGACCAACACATTTTCAAACCGCCCTCTTCTTGCAAGAGCGGTAGGATTGGTACCCGCAACTGTTTCGCTGTGGGTGGAAATTCCTCTGCCAGCGCCAGCAACAGCAGAATGAAGCATCTCTCTCAGCAAGGCCTGGAAATGCTGCATTCTGACAGCCCTCTGTGATGCTGGTAACATGTCCACCATTTAGTGTTTGTACCGGGGATCTAAGTACGTTGCCAACCAGTACAGGTCCTTGACCTTTATGCTTTTTTTACGTGGGTCCCTCTTCAAACACTGGATCATGAAGGTCCCCATTTGCACTAAATTGGAAGCGGTGGAGCGCCCTGGCTCCTGCTCATCACCCAGGAGAATGTCGTCCTCGGTCTCCTCCCCCCAGCTACAGACAACACCGGGGATCCCCCAAAAGTTTAAAGTCCCCCTCAAACTTAATCAATATTTGGTGGAAGCAGGTATATCGCAGGCCTCAATCAATATTTGGTGGAGGCAGGTATATAGAACCCTTTAATCAATATTTGGTGGAAGCAGGTATATCAAACCCCTTAATCAATATTTTGTGGAATCAGGTGTATCGCAGGCCTCAATCAATATTTGGTGGAAGCAGGTATATCAAACCCCTTAATCAATATTTTGTGAAATCAGGTGTATCGCAGGCCTCAATCAATATTTGGTGGAAGCAGGTATGTCCTATCCCCTTAATCTGTATTTTGTGGAAGCAGGTATATAGACCCCTTAATCAATATTTTGTGGAAGCAGGTATATCGCACCCCTCAATCAGTATTTTGTGGAAACAGGTATATAAAACCCCTTAATCAGTAATTTGTGGAAGCAGGTACTATCGCAGACCTCAATCAATATTTGGTGGAAGCAGGTATATTGTACCCCTCAATCAGCATTTTGTGGAAGCAGGTATATCAAACCCCTTAATCAATTTTTTTTGGGGGGCAACAGGTATATCACTCCAGTTGCAATTAGTTATTGCAATAGCGTTTGTACCTCTATATAGCTGCGTTATCGCAGCAGAACCGCACACAAATGCTGCACAATACAAATGCACTATAATATTCTATGTTAGAAAGTATATTATAAGTATATCACACCCCTCAGTATATCACACCTATCGATAGCTCACCTATACCAGTCCTTAAAAGGACTTTTGTGGCCCTATTAGCTAGCGTTTGGTGTCCCTAACAGCCTGTCCCTGCTTCACAAAGTAACCTCTCCCTACACTGGCAAAACACAGAATGTAAAATGTCTGCCAGATCGGGTTCTGTTATAGGGTGAGGGTGTGTCCATGTGCTCAAACGTCTCAATTGGCTGTCCTGTCCCACCTGATGGATGTGTCATGGGTCAAAGTTTGGCGCAATGCAAAAGAATATGGCACATCTCCATATGTTCGCATGTTCGCGAATCGCGAATGAGCAAAGTTCGCCACGAAACAACCGCAAGGCGAACCGCAAGGCCATCTCTAGTGTTAGCCCATTAAAAACAGTAGCAGGGTGCAGGAGTGGTAACACCACTCTATGGTGATGCACAATGGCGAACCCAAGTATCCAGCGGCCAGTACATATGAAAGAGGAAAATGTGCACTACCGCACAGACACAACCCTAGATACACATTCAAATGACTAGCCCACATGGCATTCAAGGGACACGAAGAACAGTGACAAACACAGGAAGAAACAGTCATAGCAGGAAGTTCACACACAGCTGCAGGATACTGCAACCAGTATGCATTACACTAGCAACCAGCATACACGGAAAGAGGATGTGTACTGCCGCACCGACACACGGCCATAGTCACACATCCACACAGCTTTGCAGCCAGTACACAACAGCGTCGTCAGCCAACCTACAAGGCAACACATTGTCCCAGTGAACACACTGTGACATCTAGTAATTGTTTTACCATGCAAATACTGCCTTGGTGCCATCTACAAAACAAAGTGAGAGCAGCCATTTTGGATATCCTGGTTATTAATTAGAGTGAGATATTGTGAGTTATTAGGATGAAATTTTGTAAGAGGCCTCAACTCCTGCCGTGCTCATTAAAATTGGATTGTGTTACAGATGATTAGGATTTAATCATAAGGAAGATGAAGAAGGTTAGAAATCTATGTAGAGGAAGAAAGTTTGGTCTTGTGCACAATCTGCATATAAAATAGTGTGGTATATCCAGTCCATCGCGAAGTGCATTAAAGCCGCAATATTATAGGTCCAGAATTAGGGATGAGCAAATCATCATAAAACTTTGTTATTATACTCTACGGAGCAGGCTCTCTGTACAGTATTAGAATGTATTGGCTCCAATAATCCGAAGTTATTGATTAGTGAAATCTCGCGAGACTCCGCGCAATAACTTCATGAAATAATTTGTACTGTAAAAAAACATTTCCCGAACTCTGGTTCGGTTCCAAGTGTTACCTTGGAACTAAACCAGAGTTCGGGAAATGTTTTTTTACAGTAAAGATTAATTTATGAAGTTATTTCGCAAAGTCTTGCGAAACTTGGCGAAGCAATAACTTCGGCTCATCGGAGCCAATACATTCTAATACTGTACGGAGCTGCTGCTCTGTACAGTATTAGAACAGAGTTTTATGCAAACTGACTTCGGATGTTTCTTCCGAAGTCGATTCGCTCATCCCTAGTCCAGATGTTTGGGAAATGTAATCCCCAATGAGGTTGTTGCAATACATGAAATGGGATTCTGGGGCATCAGCTTTTCCAAATAAAAGTTTAAAATAAAAAAAACACAGTTTTTTTTCGTCCTTGGAGGGGCAGGTAACTTGGTAAGAAGTGTAGGAGATACAGGAGTTATTGGAATTCCACCATCTTGATAAGGTGAACTCTCCCTACACAAGAGAGTAGTAGGTTTATCCACCCTTTTAGTATAGCCTCCAGAGTCGAGAGATAGGGTGTGATATATGCCCCATGTAATTGTGCTGGTAAATTTGAGATCTGTATTCTCAATCGAGACAATGAGGATGATTTCCACTGGAACGGAAAGAGGAAGGTCCAACAGGGTTTTTGCCAGGCCGTGGAGCAGTAGACCTTCTGATTAATTATGTACCCAGACAAGCTACCCAAATTTTTTAAATCCTGTAACAGATATGAGAGGATACTTGTGGCATGTTCAATACGCAGGAGAACATCATCTAATTGTTCATGGGATAAGGGTTAGTAAAGGGGTTGGGTGGGCAAACACTGTGTGCTGTCCGCATCCATATGTCCGTTCTGTAGCCCCGCATAAAAGATAGAGCATGTCCAATTCTTGTCCGTTTTGCAGACAAGGATAGGCATTGTTACAATGGATCAGCAAAAAAAACGGATGCAACTCGGATGTTACACGGACGTCATCCTTATTTTTTGTGGATCCGCATTTTGCGGACCGCAAAATACATACGGTCATGTGCATGAGCCCTCATGCTGCGGATTTTCCTTTCAAAAATGGCGCATAATATACACTGTGTGCATATGCCCTAAGGGAGTATCGCAGGTGATTTGCCATATGCACATGTTCAGAAAAAATGGTGTCCGTGAAATGATAATCCTTTTGCACAATCACACAGATTTTTCTTTTTTAACTAATTTACTGGCTAAGATTTAACATTTGTCAAATCCACACCTTTGAAAATGAGTGGAGGATTTGGGGTTGCGGAGTTTAAAAAAATAATCTCATATAATCCATTATAGAAGTCTGAAGTAGAGAGAGGTCCTCTGTTCTGGATCCTCATCAAAGAGTGTCTCACTCTGGAAGACCTGTCCAGTTCTGCATTAGACAGACAAACCAATGATATGAATGGGCACTGTGTAATGCTCAATCTCCCCTGTGGTGGCGCTGCAGGAAAACTGAAAACTAAGGCTACTTTCACACTGGCGTTTCTGGGTCCGCTTGTGAGATCCGTTTCAGGGCTCTCACAAGCGGCCCAAAAGGGATCAGTTCAGCCCCAATGCATTCAGAATGGATAAGGATCCATTCAGAATGCATCAGTTTGGCTGCGTTTTGTCTCCGTTGCGCTTTTCAGGCGGACACTAAAATGCAGCTTGCAGCGTTTTGGTGTCCGCCTGACGATGTGGAGCCAAACGGATCCATCCTGACTATGTAAGTCAATGGGGACGGATCCGTTTTCACTGACACAATATGGTGCAATTGAAGAGGTATATGTTTGCTTTGAATGGCCTCTGGGGGCCCACTTGAGGCTGGAAGTGAAGGAAAAAATTTGGAAAGGAGAGTACTTGGACATATTTTCGTTACTCCCGCTAGAACGGTTAAATTTAGATAGGAGATAGGAAGAGGAGGATAAGCGGCGGTACCGTTTGATTCCGCTAACTTTTTCCAACTGGTTGCATTCGTTTGTGATCCTGGCCAGTGTCATTGGAGAGAAGGCTCTGGAGAATTGTTCCGTGCTTTTCTGTTACCTGGACGCGATAGGGGAGGTGTATCGGGTATATGGTGGACAGGGGTGGTTGAGGTACGACGAGCAATTTCGGCAACGGAAAGCGGCTCAGTCTAGCATTACGTGGGATCATAAAGACAATGATTTGTGGATGAGGGTGATGGCTCCGGTCAGGGCAGGGCAGTCCTTTCCAGGGGGCGCCGGGGGTTCTGGGCAATCAGAACGCTCAGCGGCCTCGCAAAAGGGGTTATGTTTAATGAGGGTGGATGCAAGTATGGGGACAAGTGCAAATTTATGCACAAGTGATCCTCATGCGGTGGGAATCATGGAGCGCAGAGGTTCTTCAAGGGCCTTAAAGGATAGGGTTGGGGTGATGCGGCTGGAAAAGGGGCGGACGCCAATTCGGGTAACCGAGATGGTGCCCTTTCTAAATAGATACCTAAATGCGGAGGTGGCTGAGGGATTGCGCCGGAGTTGTGTTCGGTGGTGTATACATCGTTCGACGAGGCGGTTTGTTGGGTTCGGAATTATGGGCAGGGAGCTTTGTTGTCTAGGGTGGATATTGAGGCGGCATTTCGTCTTTTGCCAGTACACCTGGATAGTCAGCACTTGCTAGGTTGTTTTTGGGATGTTTTTTTTTTGTTGATCGGCGTTTGCCCATGGGTTGTTCAGTTTCGTGTGCCTACTCTGAGACGTTTAGTACGAGTGGGTGGTGCGAGAGTGGTCAGGTTGGGGTTCTATTATACATTATTTGGATGATTTTTTGTTCATTGGGCCACTGAGTTTGAAGGGATGCTCTGTGATGTTGCATTCGTTCGAAGCCATGTCGCAACTTTTTGGGGTTCCCTTGGCATTGAAAAAAACGGAGGGCCCTACGACGGTGTTGAGTTTTTTGGGGATAGCCATAGATACAGTGGCTATGGAGTGCAGATTGCCTGAGGACAAAGTTGAGGATCTCCGGCGGGAGGTGTCGGCGACAAAAAATGCGGCTTCGCGTGTTGCAGCCCTTATTGGGTAAACTTAATTTTGCGTGCCGTATTATGCCCATGGGGTGGATTTTTTGTAGGAAGTTGGCCCTGGCGACAGCCGGGGTTCAGGCTCCTCATCACTTTGTGCAGCTTAATCGGGAACTGCGGGACGATTTGATGGTGTGGGCGTCCTTTTTATAAAGGTATAATGGTCAGTCTTTATGGATGGCAGAGGGGGTGTTGGGGCATATTTACAAGGTCGGTGGTGTGTAGGGGAGTGGCCGATGCAATAGCAAAAATAAGGTTTGGTGAAGAATTTGGTGTTGTTGGAGCTCTTTCCCATTGTGGTGGCTATGTCCATTTAGGGGGATTTTTTCCGAAAGGAAGGTGCGATTCCATTGTGACAACTTGTAGTGGAGGCCATTAATCGCATTTTGGCTTCGTCACCGCCAGTTGTGTGCTTGCTTTAGCATTTGTTTTTGGGTTGTTTATCATTGAATGCTTGGGCAGTAGCGACCCACGTGCCTTGGGTGAGTAACTCAATTGCGGATGCTTTGTCTCGTTTTCAGTGGGATCGTTTTCAGGTGCTTGCACCAGAGGTGGACGAGCAGGGAGCGAGCTTTCCCCAGGAGCTGTGGAATCTTCCATTTAGTCGGTTGGAGAGTTGGTGAGGGGATCCTTGTCGGCGGGAACCTTGGCGGCGTATGAGAATGCATAGTGGTTATGGGAGGTATGGAGGCAGCGTTTTCAGGGGTGTGAGTTAGAGGAAGGGGCTTTGATGTTGCTGTTTGTGAGGCACTGCAGAGAGGAAGATGGTCGGTTTCCAGAATGAATACGTTTATGGCAGGGGTGTCTTTTGGTTGTAAGTGTCGGGCTACACCGAATGTGACGAAATCATTTTGGGTGTTGCAGGCATTAAAGGGTTGGAGGAGGCGGTTGCCGGGGGTGGATCAGCGTAGGCCTATTTCCTTTGCGTTGGTGGATATGTTGGAACAGTTGGGGTGGGTTTGTGTGTCAGTTGGTGAGGTTAGGTTGTTTAAGTTGGCCTTTTATTTTACTTTCTTTGGGGCGTTGCGCATTGGGGAATTGGTTAGTCCGAGTAAGAGCCAAGCTGGTGGGCTTCAGAGAGAGGATGTGGATTTATTTAATGATAGGGTGGAATTTTGTATTAGGAGGTCGAAAACGGATCAGTTGAGTCAGGGTTGTCTGTGGTTTTATATCAGGTGGTTGGGTCGGCCGCATGCCCGGTTCAGTGTCTTAAGAAATTTGGGGGGCGAGAGGTTGGGGGGGGGGAGGTACGTTGTTGGTTCATGAAGGCGGGTCGTTTCTTTCTCATTGACAGTTTATTGGGGTGCTGCGAGCTTGTTTAAAAGGGTTGAATAGAGACCCCTTGTTGTTTGGGGGTCATTCTTTTCGGATCTGCGTGGCCACTGAAGAGGCTAGGAGGGGGTTTGGGGATGATGTTATTCGTCGCATTGGTCGATGGGAGTCTATTCGGTTCAGGTCCTATGTTAGGCCTGCATTGCTATAAAGGGGGTAATGGTTTATGTGGGGCTGGGGCATGTTGTGGGCTGTTTTTTGTTGAGGTGTTGTATTTTGTGTTCCTTGCAGGTGGTTCAGCGTGACTGGTGTGGATTATGGGGCACTCTTACGTGTTCTGGGGTGCGTTGCAAGCAGCGGTCAGGCTAGACGGAAGACAATTGGGTTTTCCAAGAGAGGTGGTGGTGATTCGCTGGTTGGGGATGAGAGGATTGCAGAGTCAGGTTCTTTCGGAGTTTCACAAGTTTGAGAGGTTAGATACATCCCCGGGGGTCTTGGTGTTGCATGTAGGGGGTAATGATTTGGGGGTGTACCCCTTTCGTGAGCTCACAAAGGATATTAAATTTGACTTGCTGCATTTGTGGGCTGAGTTTCCAGGATTGGTGACAGTCTGGTCGGATATGGTGCCACGTAAGCAATGGAGGGACGCTAGGTCAGTGGAGAGGCTGAACAAAGCGAGGATAAAAGTTAATAGGGCGGTAGGTCATTTTGTGGTGAGGAATGGCGGTATTGCGGTTCGGCATAGGGAATTGGAAGCGGGAGAGGGGGCATTCTGGAGGGTGGATGGAGTGCATCTGAATGGGCTGGGTATTTATTTATGGTGTTCAGGTTTACAGGATGGGATTCAGTTGGCTTTGCAGGTGTGGCGGGACGCAAGGAGGTGAGGTTTCACCCCCTGGTGTCGTGGGTGGTGGTGGGTCCTTGGAGTTGGTGGTTATGGTTGCTCTGGCGTGGTGGGGAGGGAGCCAAGGAGGCGGCGTGGCAGTTACCCATCAGATTTACGGGGGCTCCTAGGACCCTGCTCGTGCTGTTATGTTTTTCTCAGGGTTTTTCAGTGTTCTTGGGCAGGCCTTCCAGATGGGAAGGCCTTGGGTTGGTTATTATTTATTGTATTTATGTTATTAATAAAATGGCTGCTGTGGCCAATAAAATTCACTTGTGGAGTTGTGTCTTTATTGGGTTGGGAATGGGGGGAGATTGGGAGGAGAACGACGCTGGTCATGGGTTCAGATGAAAAGAAATCTAGAATATTCGCGAATACGAATATATAGCACTATATTCTAAATCTTCGCGAATTCTCGAAGTGGCGATATTCGCGATTAAAATTCACGATTCGATTATTCGCGCAAACCACTAATTATAGTCAGAGAACCCTACTAACAAGGTGGCATTGTAGTTTAAGGGCATGTTCAGCTAAAATCTGAAGGTTTGACTGGATTTACTAGTAATCTTCCATTTTTACTCATGGGAATCCTCAGCTAAAGAAGATTCTCATTACAGTCACCAAGCAGACAGAACAGGTTCACGGTTTATTAGACCCTGGCACAAAAAAAAGAAAATATAAAAAATTGGTGGGGCCCCCTCCTTAGTAGCAATATCATATACTGCATGGATAACAGACTTGAACACTAGATCGTTGTCTAATGTGTATGTAGGCCGCCCCGCTATCCTGCTGAGTCTGCTGTTAGGGTGATCAAGATTCATAATGTTGGATTTCAATATGGCCCATCCTTTGTTACACCGGAAATCTGTGATGGCAATGGTTTTAGCAGTTTCTTACCCCCTCCTCCCAATGGAAATAACATCAAGTTAGTTAGTGGATTGTAGGTTTTACTTTTGAGTGTCTGGGAAGAGGTAGATAGTGAAGATCCCTTGAAAATTGTCTAAAAGATAGACACTAAAACTAAAAGAAAACTAAAAGATAAATAGACAATTTTTAGCACATTTTTGGGGTTTTAGTGCTGATAAATCATGTTTATATCGTGATCATAGATGAGCTAGGAAAACACTGGTGGAGTTATAGGAACATCTATCGATATAACAAAAATTGTATTAGTCTGTTCGGTAACTCAAGCCGGGGAACCACTTGAAGACATGACGATCCCAACACTTTTCGAATACTTAGACGACATAATTGAGCCAGGGAAGCAGGACCTATAGAAGAAATAGAAGATACAGCTTAGGAAATTGGTTTCTCAGAGATATAGTATTACTTGGTCATAAGGCTTATGGACTAATAAACATATTCTCTATAAGTGTAAAGTTTTATTATACTCAATACAACCACCCACCCACCAGGGTCAATATTCATAGGCAGTCAAGTAATCTCTCAGAATGGCTTTGAAGTGTGCGAGGAAACCAGAGTACCTGGAGGAAACCCATACAAACATGGGCAGAACATACAAACCCCATGCAGATAACATAGTAACATAGTACATAAGGCCGAAAAAAGACATTTGTCCATCCAGTTCGGCCTGTTATCCGGCCTGATATTGTCCTTTATTAGATTGGAGTCCAGATCCCCAGAGCTGCACGGCAGCAATGCTAACCCCTGAGCTACCGTACTGCCCAGCAGTCAAGAAGGAAACAATGATTTCACATGA
Organism: Bufo bufo; assembly: GCF_905171765.1. Lineage (NCBI taxonomy): Eukaryota > Metazoa > Chordata > Amphibia > Anura > Bufonidae > Bufo > Bufo bufo. The sequence continues at coordinate 90,358,786 of NC_053391.1, forward strand.
GAGGGATCAATAATCCCTATGCAGCATCTTCACAACCACAAAAGAGAATATATGCGATTAACCCTTAGGATACCAGCGCCGTACATGTACGGCGCAGAAATGCGGGCCAGAAATCCCAGCGTAGAACAGGTACTGCGCGCTGATCGGGTGGGTGCAGGAGCCGGACCCCTGCTGTATGCTCCAGGCATCGATGAAAACCCAGATGCCGGCGCATTAACCCTTGCACGGCCGCGGTCAGCAGTGAGCGCGGCACGTGCGGTATCCTCACTTGTGCCGATGTCCATGGGGTCCCCGTGCTGGTGTGACGGGGACCCCATGGCAGGGAAGGCAGCCCGATGCCTTCCTTAGGCATCGTGGCTGCCTTCCGGGAGAGCCTGTGAGATCCAGCCCCATGGATCTCACAGGCGGAAGCTGTAAGTGTATTAGGCTGAGTTCACACGGGCGAGTATTCAGCGCTGGTGCAATGCGGGAGGTGAACGCATTGCACCCGCACTGAATCTGGACCCATTCAATTCTATGGGGCTGTGCACATGAGCTGTGATTTTCACGCATCACTTATGCGTTGCGTGAAAATCGCAGCATGCTCTATATTGTGCGTTTTTCCACGCAACGCAGGTCCCATAGAAGTGAATGGGGCTGCGTGAAAATCGCAAGCATCCGCAAGCAAGTGCGGATGCGGTGCAATTTTCACTCACGGTTGCTAGGAGATGATCGGGATGGAGATCCGATCATTATTATTTTCCCTTATAACATGGTTATAAGGGAAAATAATAGCATTCTGAATACAGAATGCATAATACAATAGGGCTGGAGGGGTTAAAAAAATTAAAAATAATTTAACTCACCTTAATCCACTTGCTCGCGCAGCCCGGCATCTCTTCTGTCTTCATCTTAGCTGTGTGCAGGAAAAGGACCTGTGGTGACGTCACTCCGGTCATCACATGATCCATCACCATGGTAAAAGATCATGTGACAGACCATGTGATGACCGGAGTGACGTCACCACAGGTCCTTTTCCTGCACACAGCTAAGATGAAGACAGAAGAGATGCCGGGCTGCGCGATCAAGTGAATTAAGGTGAGTTAAATTTTATTTTAAATTTTTTTAACCCCTCCAGCGCTATTGTACTATGCATTCTGTATTCAGAATGCTATTATTTTCCCTTATAACCATGTTATAAGGAAAAATAATACAATCTACAGAACACCGATCCCAAGCCCGAACTTCCGTGAAGAAGTTCGGGTTTGGGTACCAAACATGCCGATTTTTCTCATGCGCATGCAAAACGCATTACAATGTTTTGCACTCGCGCGGAAAAATCGCGCATGTTCCCGCAATGCACCCGCACCTTTTCCCGCAACGCCCGTGTGAACTCAGCCTTACAGTGTGTAATACACTTACAGCCAATGCATTACAATACAGAAGTATTGTAATGCATTGTAAAGGGGATCAGACCCCAAAAGTTGAAGTCCCAGAGTGGGACAAAAAAGAAAGTGAAAAAAAAATAAAAAATTCAAGTAAAAAAAATAAAATAAAAAGCGTCCTTTTCCCAAAATAAAGCAAAAAATATAAAAATTGGGGAAAAAAAGAAAAGTAGACATATTAGATAATCGCCGTGTCTGTATCGACCAGCTCTATAAAAATATCACGTGACCTAACCCCTTTAGGTGAACACAGTCAAAAATAAATAAAAACTGTGCTAAAAAAAACATTTTTTTTGTCACCTTACATCACTAAAAGTGCAACACCAAGCGATCAAAAAGGCGTATGCGCGGCAAAATAATACCAATCTAACAGTCAACTCATCCCGCAAAAATGATCCCCTACCTAGGGCAATCGCCCAACAAATAAAAAAAACTATGGCTCTCAGACTATGGAAACACTAAAACATGATTTTTGTTTTGTATTAAAAATGCTTTTATTGGGTTAAATGTAACAAAAATAAAAAAAGTGAACATATTAAGTATCGCCGCGTCCGTAACAGATGAACAACCGTAAAAAAAAAAAGCCATTTTTTGTCATCTTACATCACTAAAAGTGCAACACCAAGTGATCAAAAAGTCATACGCACCCCATAATAGTGAAAATAAAACAGTCATCTGATCCTGCAAAAAGGATACCCTACCAAAGACAATCACCCAAAAACTGAAAAAACTATGGCTCTCAGACTATAGAGACAATAAAATATGATATATTTATTTATTTTAAAATGATATCATTGTGTAAAACTCTCATAAAAAAAGTATACATATTAGGTATTGCCACATCCGTAATGGCCTGCTCTATAAAAATATCACATGACCTAACCCCTCAGATGAACACCGTAAAAAAAAAAAAAACGGTATCAAAAAAGCCATTTTTTGTCACCGATCACCACAAAAAGTGTAATAGCAAGCGATCAAAAATATGCACCCCAAAATAGTACCAATCAAAGTGCAGCCTCAAACCTGCATTTACAGTTCACCATAACCCTTCTGAGAGTCCTAGCCTGACCCTAAATTATCGGTATTTTGACTTTACAGGGTAAATTAATATAAGAATTTTCTCTACAGTCGTGGCCAAAAGTTTTGAGAATTACATAAATATTGGAAATTGGAAAAGTTGCTGCTTAAGTTTTTATAATAGCAATTTGCATATACTTCAGAATGTTATGAAGAGTGATCAGATGAATTGCATAGTCCTTCTTTGCCATGAAAATTAACTTAATCCCCAAAAAAAAACTTTCCACTGCATTTCATTGCTGTCATTAAAAGGACCTGCTGAGATCATTTCAGTAATCGTCTTGTTAACTCAGGTGAGAATGTTGACGAGCACAAGGCTGGAGATCATTATGTCAGGCTGATTGGGTTAAAATGGCAGACTTGACATGTTAAAAGGAGGGTGATGCTTGAAATTATTGTTCTTCCATTGTTAACCATGGTGACCTGCAAAGAAACGCGTGCAACCATCATTGCGTTGCATAAAAATGGCTTCACAGGCAAGGATATTGTGGCTACTAAGATTGCACCTCAATCAACAATTTATAGGATCATCAAGAACTTCGAGGAAAGAGGTTCAATTCTTGTTAAGAAGGTTTCAGGGCGTCCAAGAAAGTCCAGCAAGCGCCAGGATCCTCTCCTAAAGAGGATTCAGCTGCGGGATCGGAGTGCCACCAGTGCAGAGCTTGCTCAGGAATGGCAGCAGGCAGGTGTGAGCGCATCTGCACGCACAGTGAGGCGAAGACTTTTGGAAGATGGCCTGGTGTCAAGAAGGCCAGCAAAGAAGCCACTTCTCTCCAAAAAAAAACATCAGGGACAGATTGATCTTCTGCAGAAAGTTTGGTGAATGGGCTGCTGAGGACTGGGGCAAAGTCATATTCTCCGATGAAGCCTCTTTTCGATTGTTTGGGGTATCTGGAAAAAGGCTTGTCCAGAGAAGAAAAGGTGAGCGCTACCATCAGTCCTGTGTCATGCCAACAGTAAAGCATCCCGAGACCATTCATGTGTGGGGTTGCTTCTCATCCAAGGGAGTGGGCTCACTCACAATTTTGCCCAAAAACACAGCCATGAATAAAGAATGGTACCAAAACACCCTCCAACAGCAACTTCTTCCAACAATCCAACAACAGTTTGGTGAAGAACAATGCATTTTCCAGCCCGATGGAGCACCGTGCCATAAGGCAAAAGTGATAACTAAGTGGCTCGGGGACCAAAACGTTGACATTTTGGGTCCATGGCCTGGAAACTCCCCAGATCTTAATCCCATTGAGAACTTGTGGTCAATCCTCAAGAGGCGGGTGGACAAACAAAAACCCACTAATTCTGACAAACTCCAAGAAGTGATTATGAAAATGATGATTACACTTACCGGTAATCGGATTTTCCTGACCCCACGACAGCACCTTAGAGAGATGGCTCCGCCCCAGGACAGGAGATTTGCAGCATAAAAAGGTGGAGCCGCTCTCCCACCTCAGTGAGTTTCCAGAGCATGAGAGGGACTCCCCCTTACGTTAGTTTAGTTATTACACTTTTTTTTTTTTTTTTTTGCAACACCCGTGAACACACAGCCCTACACCAACAGGGAGGGAATAAAGAGGTGCTGTCGTGGGGTCAGGAAAATCCGATTACCGGTAAGTGTAATCATAATTTTTCCCCTCCCCCACGACAGCACCTTAGAGAGAGATTTCAGAGATCATCCTCAGGGTGGGAGACAGTGCTCAAGACCTTTGTACCAAAGAGAAGGTCAGAAATAGAGTCGAGCTGAAGCCTATAGTGCTTATAGAAAGTGGACGGAGAAGACCAGGTGGCAGCCCGACAGATCTGTTCAATGGATACGCTGGCCCTCTCAGCCCAAGAAGTGGACACCGCCCTTGTGGAGTGAGCCCTCACAGAAACAGGGGGAGACGCCCCGGACACTGAATACGCCAAGGATATAGCTTCTCTGATCCAGCGGGCAATAGATGCTTTAGAGGCAGTATTACCTTTTCTAGCCCCACCGAACAGAACAAATAAGGCGGAAGATTTTTTCCAGTCTTTAGTCACATCCAGGTACTGCAAAATACACCTCCTGACATCAAGGGAATGCAGCTCCTTCTCTCTGTCATCTTTTGGTTCTGAAAAGAAAGCTGGAAGAACTACCTCCTGAGCCCTATTTGTCCTAGAAGGAACCTTCGGCATAAAACCAGGATCTGGTCTGAGAACTACCCTGTCTTCTCTAATGGACATAAAAGGGGGATTAATGGAGAGGGCCTGAATCTCCCCAACCCTCCTGGCTGACGTTAAGGCCACTAGCAAAACTAGTTTAAGGGAAAGTACTTTAACCGAGCAAGAGACTAGAGGTTCAAAAGGATGTCTGGTAAGGGCATTTAACACTAGGTTAAGGTCCCAGGGAGGAAATCTAGGGCCTGCTACCGGGGTAATCCTATCTACTGCCTTAAAAAACCTAACGACCCAAGGGTCCATGGCTAAACTCCTTCTCCCTAAGACCGACAAAGCTGACACCTGCACCTTTAGTGTACTTTTTGCCAACCCGAGCGACAATCCCTTTTGTAAAAAATCCAACACCTGAACCACTGAAAATTCTAACGGCCAGGAAACCCTTACTGCGCCTATAAAGGACAGGAACTTTCTTCAGACCCACGCATAGATAATATTCGTCACCTCCTTCCTACTTTTCATTAGAGTGGAAATGACCTCCTTAGAAAATCCCTGACTAGCTAAAAATGACCTCTCAAATTCCACGCCGAAAGATGTAGAGACTCTACTTCCGGGTGGAACACTGGACCCTGTGACAATAGGTCCGGAATTCCTGGCAGGATCCATGGATTCGAAACCGACATGGGTCTCAACAGGGAAAACCACGCCCTCTTGGGCCAGAAGGGCCCCATCCCCAGGGGCTGGCGTCTGTAGTCACAACTACTGGTTCTGGGAAGATTCTCTACTTCCTTCCACCAATTTAGGGATGAAAGAGTTCTGTCTGATAACTTTATACCTGACTCCAGGGACGTCCCTGCCCGTCTCGAGGCGGCCAAGATCTCTCCCTGTAACTGTCGAGAGTGTCGCTGCGCCCACTGGACCGCTGGCATGCAGGATGTTAAAACTCCTAACAGGGACATAGCTTTCCTTACGGATAGGGCTTCTCCTGACTGAACCCTGTGAACTCTTCCCTGAACCCCAGCTACCTTCTCCTCTGTGAGGAAAGTTTTTTCCAGCCTGGAATTTAAAACCAGACCCCAAAAAATCTGGCTTGTTGACGGCTCCATCCTGGACTTCTGAACATTTAACAGCCACCCCAGGGACTGAAGTACCTCCATCACCCGATTCAGAGCCCTGACACACTCCACTTGAGATTGGGCCACCACCAGAAAGTCGTCCAGGTAAGGCAAAAACGTGATGTTCTGCCTTCTGATGAAGGAAGCCATCTCCGCCACTACCTTGGTAAAGATCCGAGGCGCCATGGAAAGGCCAAAGGGAAGTGCCTGGAACTGATAGTGAAGAAGACCCGCCTCGGTTCTTACAGCCACCCGGAGGAATCTCTGGTGATCTGGGTGAATCGGAATATGATGGTAAGCATCTTTTAAATCCAGAACCGCCATGTGACAGCCTGGAGATAAAAGATATATCGCTGACCTGATAGTTTCCATTTTGAATTTTCTGGCTTTCAGGAACTTGTTCAGGTATCTGAGATTTATTATAGTCCGGTATGACCCATCTGGTTTCTTCACTAGAAACAGGGTGGAATAGAAACCTTTCCCTAGCTCTGACTCTGGGACAGGAATTAACACCTTTTTGCGTATCAATTTTTTTATTTCTTGCAGCATAATGAGAGAAAATCTTGAAATCAGAAACCTCTCCGCGGGGAATCTCAAGAACTCCAATCTTAAACCTTCCCGCAGAAGACCTATCAACCATTTCCCTGCCATCTTTTCCCAAGCAGGAAGGAAGAATTTTAATCTTCCTCCTACCGGGATCATGGCGTCATTGCTTTCCTTGTTTTCCCGCACGAGCTGTGGCTGTTCTAAACAAAAAACCTTTACTTCCTGATCTAGGCCTTGCTCCCTGCTCTCTGTCCCCCGTCTGCTTCTTATTTTGAAATCTTGACGGGTTCCGAAAGGGCCGTCTATACTGCTTGAACGGAGTAAAAGATTCCTGGGGAAATTTTTTCTTTCTATCCGCCGCTTTTTCGAGTAAGGAGTCAAGTTCAGACCCGAAAAGAAACTGGCCATCACAGGAGATGCTACATAACCTCAGCTTGGAAGGCATATCACCCCCTTTCCAATTTTTAAGCCACAAAGCACGTCGCGCAGAATTGGAAAGGGATGCGGCTCTTGCTTCCAGCCTCACTGAGTCCACCGCGGCATCCGCAATAAAGTCAGCGGCCTTTTGGAAAGTGGGTAAATACGCTAGTAACTGCTCTCTAGGGCATTTATCCCTAATCTGCCCTTCTAGCCTATCTAACCACAGTGACATAGACCTCGCAACAACGGTGGCAGCTATACTAGGCCTAAAAGCAGCCGCAGAAGATTACCACGAGTTCTTAAGGGAAGAATCTATTCTTTTATCTAAGGGGTCCCTTAAAAATCCCATATCCTCAAAGGGCAGTGAGGATCTTTTAGAAATCTTAGAAATGGCTACATCCAGTTTCGGGACCTTGTCCCAAGATGTAGAAGCCTCTTCCTCAAAGGGGTACTTCCGTTTAAAGGTCTTAGAAATGAATGGTTTTTTATCTGGTTTTCTCCACTCTTTCTCTATCACCGCAGAAATAGATCTATGGACAGGGAAACATCTACGCTTCCTTTCCCTAAGCCCCTCAAACACGACATCCTCTACAGATCTATCCTCTCTGGTATCCTCCAACTCCAGGGTAGATCGGATAACTTTTAACAATTTGTCCGTATCTTCTGCTGAAAATAGGAACTTCCCTTCTCTTGTGTTATCTTCAGAAGAGGAGGAATCATTAGAGTCCTCATTCCCGGAGAGAGATTCACTATCTTCCGATTCTACGTCAGACTCCTGCCTCACCGCTCTTCTCCTCTTCCTACCGGCTTTCAGGGTATTTTTAACTTCTGACATAATAGATTTTAGATCTTTCAGAAGACTCGGGGTCTCCTCAGCCACCGTCTTCTCAATGCACTGCTGACAGAGCTTCTTAGTGTAAGAAGAAGACAGTGAACACTTGCAGATAGGGCATTCCTTGTTCTTTTTCTTGGCCACCACCTTCTTAGGCACCGTCTAAGAAAAAAGGAACATACCCAAATCTAAGGAACAGCCTACACCCTTAAGGACCGAGATTAGGACTCACAATACCGGCGGCAGGATCTCAATATCCGCACTTTCAGACCTCCTCTCTTCATCCATAATGAAGGTAAACCTGCACTGATGAAACATTGTCAAAGTTACCTTCTGCCACCAAGTATTCCTCTCACCTGAGAGATACACAGCTTCCTGCAGACCCACCACTCCACAGATAGCACTGGAGCAGAACCTGGTCCACTTTCTGGCACTCTGAATTCAGACACCGGTGTCCAAATAACCCAAGCACACTCATACCTGAATAGCTTGTTTTAAAACTGCCGGGATGCCGAACTTCCGGTCACCTGACCGGAAGCGCTCGGCCGTAGAACGCATGGCACTTCCTGCACGGACGCCACTAACCAGCGTCTACATCCGGTGGCGTCCTGGCTAATCTGCAGCAACTTGGGGCCTTCTGGCCACACTCAATCCGTTGGTGCGGTCCTCCTCGCCTGAGGGACCGGCACCTTCTGTCTCCCAGAATCTCCGTCACCAGCATCCTGCCCCCCGACGCCTGTGGGTGAGGAATGATCGGCAGGTACAACGCGCCACCGCTAACCCTCCAGCATCTACCGGGACTTCCAGGTCAGGACGACAACTGCAGGCTCCCATACCAGGACAGGAAACCTCACTGAGGTGGGAGAGCGGCTCCACCTTTTTATGATGCAGGTTTCCTGTCCAGGGGCGGAGCCATCTCTCTAAGGTGCTGTCGTGGGGGAGGGGAAAAGAATGGGTTGCTATCAGTCAGGAATTGGCCCAGAAGTTGATTGAGAGAGAGCATGCCCAGTCGAATTGCAGAGGTCCTGAAAAAAAAAGGGCCAACACTGCAAATACTGACTCTTTGCATAAATGTCATGTAATTGTCGATAAAAGCCTTTGAAACGTATGAAGTGCGTGTAATTATATTTCACTACATCACAGAAACAACTGAAACAAAGATCTAAAAGCAGTTTAGCAGCAAACTTTGTGAAAACTAATATTTGTGTCATTCTCAAAACTTTTGGCCACGACTGTATAGTAAACTTGAATGTAGATTAGTCCTTTGCTGCGATCTACTGACCAAACGAATTATAGCAGGAAATTTACACTCTACATTCAATTACATTGGAAAATCATGCTTACACTCTTACATAACACCCCACTAAAATATTGGCGTCCCGACAGCCCTACCAAATAAATTAGTCTTCTGCATAGCGCTGAGGGGGAATACCTGCCATGGAGCGCTCCGACCTGCGAAGGACTGAGTTCTCTGTAGTTGGTATAGTAACATGACCCGACGCCCCCGGGGCGGTAGCGCATTTTCTGGAACAGTGTCTGGTACTGCACAATTGGGTGCGGACGACTCGTCAGTCTGTACAGGCAGCGTAGGGATCCGCCACCACTCTACGTCCCTTTGACTCACAGGCTTCGACTGTCTCTTCTGAGCATCTCCAGAATTATCTGTCGTGGGGGGACTCTATGAGAGACAAGGTCTGAGGTGTAATCTTCGAATTGGCCCATCAGAGTTTTCCCTTTGTACATCTGGGCCTTCCGGAAACACTTGGCGTTTCACAATATGGCTGCGGTTCCAGCGGTCATCCAATTTATCTGTAGGTTGTTTAGCACGAACCAATACTTTGTCACCCGGCGACAAGGCTGTATCCTGCACTGTTTGATGATCCCTAGGGGTGTGTTGTTGCAACTTCTCATTGACCAACTGATGAACAGACCTCAGTTTGTCTTGGTGCTCCTGCACCCATGAGTCAACTGTCCTAGGGAACTCTTCTGAAAGAGGTACAAGGTTCATTTTTGCCACTTCTTGTCCCGGACGACCGCGAACAGCAACATATGTGGAGTATAGCCGGTGGTGTTATGAACACGATTATTATACGCCCAGAGTAGTTCAGGCAAAATATTCGGGCCAGCGCAACTTGCGTTCTTTCTCCAGAGTACGGAGCATCTGTAGAAGTGTCCTGTTGAATATTTCACAGGCCCCATTGCCCTGTGGGTAGTACGGCATCATCCTCAACTTCTCAATCCCATACAACTGACACAGCTCTCCCTTCAACTTCTCTTGGCAGCAAGCTCCTTGATCGAAATGAATCCGCTTCGGCCATCCGTACACCTGGATGAAGTGTTGGCACACTGCACGGGCAGCTGACTCCGCCGTCTGGTCACTGGTCGGTACTGCCACAGAGAACTTTGTAAAGTGATCAGTCATCACAAGGCAATATTGGTGGCCACTCACTGACTAGCCGATCAAGATGTAATCAATCATTAGGATCTCCAGTGGCGCAGACGTTTTAATCACTTGAATTGGAACTCTCTGTTCAGGAGGCTTCGCCAGCTCACATGCTTGACACTTCTGGCACACTTCACGAACAATCTGCTCCAACTGCGGACAATATACGAATCTCTGTATACACTTTTATGTCTTCTCCGCTCCAAAGTGGGCACCCTTTTCATGTCCCTCAAGGGCCACTCTTCGGGCCAGGCTACTGGGTATCACTATTTGCCATCTTTCTTCAAGATCAGTAGGTAGAAACACCCTCCGGTGCATGATTCCATTTCGGATTCGTAGCCGATCCCACTGGTGCAGCAGCTTCCATCCATCTGAGGACAAGCAACTTCTCTCTTCAATCTTGGGCCATAACCCAGTCTTCACACAATATTTGATCTTCCTTAAGTCAGGATCATCATCTTGCACTTGAGCCCATTCTTCCTCAGTCTTCCCCAGCAACACTTGAGCTGGCCACGGATGACTGGTGAGGCACTCTGCCAAGATCGGGTATCTCAGTCCCTTCATCCTTTTCGTCCACCTCACCTGCTAAGACTTCCCAGGTGACTCTGGACAGTGCATCTGCATTTGCGTTGTCCTTACCGGCACGGTATTTGATGGCATAATCAAACTTCGCAAGCCTTGCCATCCATCTCTGTTCCAAGGCGTCCAGCTTCGCATTCTGCAAATGAGCCAATGGGTTATTGTCTGTCCTTACTAGGATCTGTGCTCCGCTGAGATACCCTGAGAACTTTTCAGTCATTGCCCAGACCAACGCCAACAACTCAAGTTTGAAGGAGCTATAATTTTCCGGATTGCGCTCAGAGTCCCGTAGGGGTCGACTAGCATACACAATGACTCTTTCCTGCCCGCCTTGTTCTTGGGCTAGTATTGCTCCCAATCCATGCAGACTTCCATCCGTGTAGAGTGTGAATGGTCTGTCATACTGAGTATATGCCAGGATGGGGGCACTAATTAGGGCTTTCTTCCACTCGTCAAACGCTTGCTGCGGAGGCAATCCCCATGATATGGGTCGTGTCTTCGGACCCCGGGCGGTCCCTCTCAAGAGTTCATGTAGTGGTCCGGCTATCTTCGGAAAGACTTTTATAAATCTTGGATAATACCCAGCCAATCCTAGGAATGCTTTCACTTCTCGAAGCGTCTTAGGTTGCAACCACTTACTTACTGCCTCTATCTTACTCTCCGCAGGACGAACCCTAGGCTTGTTTGAAAGAGATGACATTTCCTCGGTTTGACCTTAAGACCATGAGCACGGAGCCTACTTAACACTTGCCATAATCTTCTCAAATGTTCTTCAAACGTAGGGGCATGGACTATTACGTCATCCAGGTAGATCAGAATCGACTCAAAGTTCAGTTCACCCAGGCAGTGTTCTTTTAGGCGTTGAAATGTACCCGGAGAATTCAGCAGCCCGAAGGGCATTCTGTTAAAATCCTACAGCCCCATGGGTAGGATAAAGGCTGTATTCTGTCTATCTTTCTCTGCCACAGGTACTTGCCAATATCCGCTCGCCAAGTCTAGAGTGGAGAAGTACTTGGCCCGCTGTAATGTCGTCAATGACTCTTCAATCCTGGGCAGGGGGAAAGCGTCCTTTACTGTGGCAGCGTTTAACTTCCAATAATCCACACAGAATGGCAAGGACCCATCCTTCTTCCACACCAAGACCACTGGGGCAGCCCACGGGCTTTGGCTCTCTTTTACCACTCCACTGTATAACATCTGTGACCGCATCGTTTTCACTTCTTGGTAGAGAGTAGGCGGGATCTGCCTATACCTTTCTCGAATTGGGGGAGTATCCAGAGTCGGTATTTCATGTTCTATAGCTGTTGTGCACCTGAAGTCCTCTTCACACCGGGAAAAGGTAGAATGAAACTCCCATAGTACTGCTTCAATCTTATCCATTTGTTCAGCGGTGAATTGGTTCGCATCAATCTCAATTTGCTCTAAGATCCACTGGCCATTCCACTCCGGCGTGGGTTCCTCCACCGAGTTCTGGTCCACTGCCAAGGTCCAGGCGTCATCTTCAACAGCCCGTAGGACGAATTGGCTACCTGCGAGTGGTTCTCCTTGCAGCACATTTAACTAAGCCACTTTTTCCCCAGTATGGAAGGTAACTTCATGGTCGTGTATGTTGACAACCCAGACTAACACATGGCCATCCATTACGGTCACAATGGTCCTGGCGACCACTGGGCTCCATCCGGCTTCCGACACGCCTAGAGGCTCTATCAGCACCCCTATCATATTCAGTTTCTGCCGGCTCCTGACAGACATCCGTATCATCTTCTCCTGTAGCAGGGGTACGGAACAGGCTCCTCCATATGGGGCATACACTGCTCCCACCGGCTTATCTTAAGGGGTACTTTTGCAGATACCGCAGTCCGGATCAACCTCTGGAATGCCCTCTAGGTAGGCTTGTGGGTAGTCATTTTCTTCCAATAGCTCGGACCCTCCTTTGGAAACATGAGCTGGTCCAGTTCCCGCAGGACGTTCATCCCCAATACAACGGGAGCTCCACACCGAGCCGGTTAATCTACAAGCACCACCCCCTTCTTTCCGACATCTTGTCCGCATAGCTTCATTCTCATCCATGCCACTCCGAACACAGGTATACCGGTCTGATTTACCGCTGTCCGCTTGATCACAGTTCTCTTGTCAGGCCTCATCAGGTGACCGAAGTGTCTTTCAAATAACTCTACTGGCATCGTGGTTACTTCTGATCCGGTGTCTATAAGACATCCCACCATCTGTTCTTCAATCTGCACTTTTAGGTAAGTGCTTTCGCAACTGGCCTCCCCCACGGTGTGCCCCACTACTGCGCGGAGGGGTTCCCATTAAATGGCAGCTCTTCTGGATGCAGGACCCTTTGTGGGCATTGACGAGAGATATGTCCTCTTTCTTGGCAAATCCAACACTGCGGCCCCCTCATTTTCCGTTCCCTTGGAGGACCACACAACTGTGCCTCTGTGGATGGTGCCAGGCCAGCCCAGTGTATGATAGAGTGCATGATAGAGTCTCTCACTCTAGCCCCTTGAGTTGATCGATACAGAGGGGGACCCATGGGGGTTGCACTCCTTTGCCAGTAATCAGGCTGAACTGGGGCCATTGATGGGGCCCGTAACTGTGCCAACTGTCTCTGAATTTCTCTCAGGGATGCACTAAGTGCCTTCACTGTCTCTCGCAGATCCCCCCCATCAGAGTGAGTCCTTTGACTTCCTACAGCCTGCATCCTCACGGTGTAAGCTCCATACGCTTCTTCTTTGTCTTGGGCCACAGCCTCAGCTTGTATCTTCTGAAACTGCAACATAGCATCCACCAGGATATACTCCCTGAGGGCCTGGCGAAGAGGAAGGGCTGCGCAATCCAAGAAGGATCTGATCCCAGAGGATTTGATCTCCATTTCCAAGCACGTTAGCACCACTGGCCTCTCTATTCTGTATATGGGCCCATATCTCTTGGAGAGCGTTAGCAAACTGGGGAATCGTCTCATCTTCACACTGGAAGCGAGTGAAGAAGTGGGACCTAAGGGTGCCAGTACCGGAATTTTCTCTGTAAATATACTCAATTATCAAGAATATAGTATCCAGTGTCTTCCTTTCCTCTTCTGGATGCAGCATGACAGTGCGTCTAGCATCCCCTTCAAGGGCATTCAGCGACACATCTGATTGTAGATCCGAAGCCAAATTGTACAACCTGAGGTTGCTTTTAAAATGTGCGGCCCAGTCTTCTAACAGCATATTTTGGCCATCAAACCGCACTAGCTGGTTCAACATTGCTCCTGCGTGCAAACACATGGTCAGAGCTTCCCCCACAGCAGGAGGGCTGATGGGAGCCACGGTGGAGCCGCCTTGGAACCAGTCGGGTTCTGCATGGCGATCAATTCACCCTGCTCGCAGCGCCAAATGAAAGAAAACCGAGGGCTGGGTCCACAGGTACAGAGGGTACACGATGCCATACAGACACAGACAACGGTTCTTTCCCAGCAGTAAAATTTACTGAACAGTAGTAATGGATAAGTGGCTAGGCATATATACACAGGATAACAACAGAGCATAAATTAAACAGTAACAGTAATACTGCCTAACGCTAAACTAGCTATTGCAAAATATTCCCCCACAGTCCATAAGCAGCTTTGTCTTTGGGGTGCATCCTTAAGTATTGTGCAATACTATTTGTAATCCAACAAGGTGAAGTCTATATCTTGCCGCTTTCTTATATGTCCCCAAAGTGTCACTGGTACAGTACAACGAGGTGTGATGCGGAAGAGCTGCACTTACAGTTCTTGGCAGTCTCTTGGGGCTTTTCCTTGATCCTCTGGTTCACTTCAGCATGAACCGGACCATCAGCCACGTGCTTCCTGGGGCCGACACTACAAGTGTCTAACTTGGGGCTGGTGTCAGTCTCCCCTGTGAGCCGCAAATCCGTTTCTGGCTCCACAGAGGTTCTCTCCTGACGTCCTCAGTATTTACCAGGCAGCCTCCGTCTGGTCTCTTCCTGCTCTGCCAGGAAACCCCTCCCCTTTACAGGGAGACTGTGATGCAGCAAGTCATTTTCAAAGTGCAGCCTCAAACCTGCATTTACAGTTCGCCATAACCCTTCTGAGAGTCCTAGCCTGCCCCTAAATTATCGGTATTTTGACTTTACAGGGTAAATGAATAAGAATTTTCTCTATAGTAAACTTGAATGTAGATTAGTCCTTTGCTGCGATCTACTGACCAAACGAATTATAGCAGGCAATTTACACTCTACATTCAATTACATTGGTAAATCATGCTTACACTCTTACATGCCACCCCACTAAAATATTAGTGTCCGCATCCGTGTGCTGTCCGCATCCGTTGCTCCGTTCCGTGACCCCTCAAAAATTATAGAGCATGTCCTATTTTTGTCTGCTTTGCGGACAAGAATAGGCATTTTTATGATGGGCAATTTGCGAACCACAAAACACGGCACGTTCATGTGCAATGAATCAACTGCCAGGAGTCTTCACTAAAGGTCCAACTAGTTGTTACCAGTTGGGGGGTGTCCTTGCACAGTGTGCCACTGACAGTACAGATTGAATAGTGTCAAACTGTGCAGGGACACACACCCAACTGGTAACACAAATTTATTGAAGACTGATGGCAATTCATTCATAACCTTGTAGTAGGAATTGCGGAGAAATATCACAACAGTGAAATATGAAAGCATGCTCCAGAATTGTTACTACGTGAGGAATATAAGTAGTTACTACAGCAGACCTATCAGGAGAGGTGACAGCTACTCTTTATATACAAGAGAAAAGACTATATAGATAAGTGACATTAACATGGCATGAATCTGAATTATTACCTTCTGCAACCAGAAGGGCTCGCTCTACTGGACTCCTGGATACTGATAGTTCAATGGGGTATTTGCCCTCCATGTTTTTATACTTGACATTAGCTCCATAATCAATAAGCAGTTTGACAATCTGTTCGCTTGTTCTTCTAGCTGCAGCATGCAGTGGAGTGTCCAGCTGTCTCCCATGGCTTACATCTGCACCTAGAAGAAGAATAACTAAATTTGGTTTATATCATAAAATGCTGCTGTTATTTGAAGGCATCCCTATCCACGGGTCTAGCAAATCCTTTAAGTGTTGTGTGCCCATGCAGAGGAGGTCACGTTCTGTGCCAAACCTCATATACAGAAGAGAAGGTCCTTACATCATTACGCCAAAAATGGTAAAACACTGGGTAAAGCCTCATTCCCACGTCCGTATTTGGTCAGTGATTTCAATCAATGATTGTGAGCCAAAACCAGGAGTGAAACCTCCAAAGTATAACAAAAAGATTTGCTACTGTTCTGACTATTTTAACCAGACCTGATTTTATTCCCAATCACTGATGAAAATCACTGACCAAACACAGAGGAAAAAACTGATGTGTAAAAGAGGCTTAAAACGGACACTCAAAGGAATTTGGGGATAAGGTATTGGTGGACAGCAAACTGAACTCTTAATAACCAGTGCCAGGCAGCTGCTTCAAAGGGAAATAAAATAATGTGATGCATCAAAAAATTCCTAGATATGCAAGATAAGTACATAATGTTAGGTATGGGGCATATCACTAAAGAAGAATTGTTATCAATATAAAAGGTGAATGGAGAAAATAATCTAATGAGGATTTAGAAGAAATATGGGCATAATATATATAATAACAAACACTATATATATATATGCGCGATAAGTAAAGATACTACACTCATAAGTGTGGACTATTTGGATTGAAAATAAGAAGAATATCACCATTAAGATCGGAATAATAATCATATATTATAAACCACATCATACTGTATATGTGATAGAGATCAACAGTAACCGCTATATACATAACCATACGGTATATTGAATTTGAATGTGGAGAGAAGAAGGGATCAATTGGATTCAATATATATACATACAACCATAAATGGAATGTTTTAATTTATTTAAAATTATTCTATTTTAGCAATATATCATTATACAGATCACAAATCAGACAGCACATGGAATATTATGTACAGTCTTGTAAACCGGTACATAAAAAGGCTTGGCTGTACTAGGATGGATTTAAAAGCAATGATCTTATCATACCCAGACCTGTACACATGACTATAGGCCATCCAACATGTGTACAAAAAGTTCTATCACCATCATAGAAGGGGTTTCTCATTAGTAAGAATAGAAGACAATAGAAGTCTCAACCACTGGACGTTGGTATGGTCAATTTATTGCCTTTCTGCAGAAGATTTCTTGAAATGGGTCAGCGGTCCAGGGATTTAGTCTGAAACTGGAAGGATAATTCCCCTTCAAGAGGCGGTGTCTTTGGTGTCCACCTCCAAAGCGGAATGGTGACTGAATGGAGCCAAACTGATGCATTATAGCTACTATGTATACTACTATGCACCATGATCAATTATACATTACCAGTAAGGTGGATGGACTGTTCATTCATGCATTTCTTCACAAAGTATTGGTTACCTAACTCCAGGAGTCTTCTGACGCAGTCTGTTTTCTGATGGGCACAGGCTAAATAAAGCGGGGTACCCCTGTTTTGCAGTTCTTTTTCAATGTCTGCTCCGTAAGCTATTAACATTTCTGCACATTCCCTGTGACCTGTGGAGACAAAAAGTAGTGGGCCAGATGACTGTGCCCTGTGGATTCTTTTCATAATAGAAAAGATGGATTCATAAAATTTGGAAAAACTGGTTATTGCAGCCCCTGGTGATCTTTTGATCACTTCTTAGAATATCCAATTAAAAGTGTTGACAGAGATTGGCACTCCGGGATCACTATTTATTTCATAGGCCATTCACATATAAATAATCAACATAAAATAAGATAAGAAAATAAGAAAAGGTAAAAACAGCAAAAACACACATTATAAAAATAATTAAAAACAAAGTTCATATATATCCTATAGTGGGAAATCTGGAAGTGCGTTCACTATTAACCACCTCCGGACCGCCGAACGCAGCGACACGTCCTGGAGGTGGTTGATTCATTCCGCCTAGACGCGCCGGCACGTCCTCTCGCGAGACGCGAGATTAAGGTCACAGCCGGCCCGCGCATGCGCATCGCGGGCCGGCAAAAGTTCGAGGAGAATTGCATCAGCAACCTGCCAGCCAATGATCGTCGCTGGCAGGTTGCTGATTTTTAAAAAAATCGAATCACAAGCCATATAACAGATCATATTAGTAAATATGATCTGTTATATGGCCTCTCTGCTCCTCTGCTGGTCCTTTTCGTCGGTTGGATCCAGCAGAGGAGCAGACTGAACTGTGAGTACACACCAAACACTGTCCTTAGCCCCAGATCACCTTCCATCACCCCCATCATCCAAATTAACCCCTTGATCGCCCCCTGTCAATCACTTAGTGAAAGACAAAAAGTGATCAGTGTAAACTGTCACTTTTTTTTTTCACTAGTATTGGCTGTTAGGTTTTAGGATTAGTTTAGGCCCCTTGGTTAGGTAGTTTAGGGATCAGTTAGCGCCCAGCCCACCGCACCGCAGTCCCTTATTCGCTGATTAGCGTATCGCTAATCAGCATTTGTACTTTTATAGTATCTGTAAGTGATCAAAACTGATCACGGTCAGATCTATAATTGTATTAGTGTCACCTTAGCTCGCCCTCCACCCAAAACGCAGTGTTTGCCCGATCAGGCCTGATCGGTCGCCCACACGTGCGTTCACCCACGCCCGCCCCACCGCAGTGACAAAAAATTTATATTTTTTGATCACTGCACATTCACTTTACACGCACTGCGGCGATAAAAAAATCAGTTTTGATATTTTTTTATCAACCGCAGCGGCCTCCGGTACTTCGCTAGCCTCCCCTTTGTAAGACAGGCTTGCTTTTTTTCTTGGGTAGTCTCAGGGAATACCCCTAAATTTAGTAGTCCAAAATGTCAAACAGGGGGTATTCTTCTGAAGAGGCCTACAGGATTCTGACCCAGTCGGATGAGGAATAGGAACCCTCATCTGACGAATCTAGCGGGTCAGAATATGAACCTGTAGAAAGCAGTGGCTCTCTGACCCAAAGTTCGGACGAGGAGGTGGAGGTCCCTGATAGAACCAGGCGTACCCGGCCCCGTGTCGCTAGACCACAGGTTGCGCAGGATCCGCTTCAAGAGCAGCAGAGTGGGGCTGTCGCTGCCGGATCACGTGGTGAGGCATACACCAGCAGCGCAGCCCTTCCTGGACCTAGTACCAGCACTGCCGTACAACATGGTGAAGTAGCGAGCACCAGAAGGGCAGTTGAAGCTGGTACGGTGGCACGTGCAGTAGTTACCCCATCGCAGCCACCGCACAGACAGGCCCGTAGAGCCCCTAGAGTCCCTGAGGTGCTGGCAAATCCTGATTGGCAGTCACCAACTTCAGCCGCACCAGTAGTTCCCCCTTTCACTGCCCAGTCTGGAGTTCGGGTTGAGACGGCTCAGATCGGTTCGGCCCTGGGATTTTTCGAGCTGTTCTTGACTGCGGAGCTCTTGGACTTAGTCGTGGCAGAAACAAATCGGTATGCCACACAATTTATAACCGCAAACCCGGGAAGCTATTATGCCCAGCCTTTCCGGTGGAAACCAGTCCAAGTTTCCGAACTTAAAATTTTTCTGGGCCTTCTCCTCAACATGGGTCTAACTAAAAAGCATGAATTGCGGTCATATTGGTCCACGAACCCAATTCATCACATGCCCATGTTCTCTGCTGCTATGTCCAGGACACGATTTGAGACCATCCTGCGTTTCCTGCATTTTAGCGACAACACCACCTCCCGTCCCAGAGGCCACCCAGCTTTTGACCGGCTCCACAAAATTCGGCCCCTCATAGACCACTTCAACCAGAAATTTGCAGATTTGTATACCCCTGAGCAAAACATCTGCGTAGACGAGTCCCTAATACATTTTACCGGGCGCCTTGGCTTCAAACAATACATCCCAAGCAAGCGTGCCCGGTATGGGGTCAAATTGTATAAGCTCTGTGAAAGGGCCACAGGCTATACCCACAAATTTTGGATCTATGAGGGAAAAGATCAGACCCTGGAGCCGGTCGGTTGCCCTGACTACCTGGGGAGCAGTGGGAAGACAGTCTGGGACTTGGTGTCACCCTTATTCGGCAAGGGGTACCATCTTTATGTGGACAATTTTTACACAAGTGTGGCCCTCTTTAGGCATTTGTTTCTAGAACGGATTTGCGCCTGTGGCACCGCGCGAACTAGTCGCGTGGGCTTCCCCCAACGGCTCGTTACCACCCGTCTTGCAAGGGGGGAGAGGGCTGCCTTGTGTAACGAAGAACTGCTCGCGGTGAAATGGAGAGACAAGCGTGACGTTTACATGCTCTCCTCCATTCACGCAGACACGACAATCCAAATTGAAAGGGCAACCCGTGTCATTGAAAAGCCCCTCTCAGTCCACGACTATAATGCGCTCATGGGAGGGGTGGACTTCAATGACCAGATGTTGGCTCCCTATTTAGTTTCCCGACGCACCAGACGCTGGTATAAGAAGGTGTCTGTATATTTAATTCAATTGGCTCTGTATAATAGTTTTGTTCTCTACAGTAAGGCTGGGAGAACACGATCCTTCCTCAAATTCCAGGAAGAGATCATCGAGAACCTCCTGTATCCAGGAGGTTCCGTGGCCCCAACCACCAGTGTAGTTAGCCGTCTACACGAGCGACATTTCCCCAGTGTCGTTCCTGGTACCTCAACCCAACCGCCACCCCGAAAAAAATGTCGTGTCTGTAGCAGGAGTGGAATAAGGCGTGACACCCGCTATTTCTGTCCTGATTGTCCTGACCACCCTGCCCTATGCTTAGGAGAGTGTTTCCGGAAGTACCACACACAGGTACACCTAGCATAGGGATTGCATCTCACAGGACAGGCACACAGGGCTATTAGGGCCCTTTTACTCACAGCTGCTGCAAACCTCTCCTTTCACCTGGGATAAAGTGCATAACGTACTTCGCCACATCTTTGGGCGATTTGCGCTTTGCACATTGTCCCATGGGGAAGGAGAGGTTTGTTCTATAAAGGTAAAAAAAACTAAACAAAAAAAAATTACCGGTAAGTAAAAAAAGTTAACGTTCAGTTAAAAAAAGTTTATATGTTCTGTTCAAAAGTTAATAAATTTATTGCGTTGCTGCCTGGTTTTTTCTTTTTTGTTTTGTTTTTTTTACCTTCCAGGTGGACCAACCGATCGACTAGCTGCAGCACTGATGTGCATTCGGACAGAAGCATTGCGCTGCTGTCAGATTACACGCAAGTCGGTGTATGCGGCGCTACAAGACGAGATTTCTCCTCTGCAGTAAAAGATACGTTTGCCGAGGCATATGAGCTGAGGAGGTGGCGGTGTTCATATACTTTGGCAAACACTTTGTATATATAAAAAAAAAAAATCCCGGCAATGATTTATTCATCCACATCGATTGATGTGAATGGAGAAATCTGGTTTGCCAGGGCATACGAGCTAAGTGGGTATGGATGTTGGGCGGAGCTCCTATGTCCTGGCAGACGCCTTTCCCCTCCTTTTTCTTTTTTTGGCAGAGATTTTTTCATCCACATTGATCGATGCGAATGAAGAAATCTGTGCCGTTCATTTTTTTCTTTCAGCCCAGAGGCTGAACGGATAAAAAAAAATCTCATTACCCGTATGCTCAATATAAGGAGAATAGCAGAAACTCCTAATGCTGGGCATACATGTAATGATTGCGGAGACCCTCAAATGCCAGGGCAGTACAAACACCCCACAAATAACACCATTTTGGAAAGAAGACACCCCAAGGTATTCGCTGAGGGGCATATTGAGTCCATGAAAGATTGAAATTTTTGTCCCAAGTTAGCGGAAAGGGAGACTTTGTGAGAAAAAAATAAAAAAAAATCTATTTCCGCTAACTTGTGCCCAAAATTTTTTTTTCTATGAACTCGCCATGCCCCTCATTGAATACCTTGGGGTGTCTTCTTTCCCAAATGGGGTCACATGTGGGGTATTTATACTGCCCTGGCATTTTAGGGGCCCCAAAGCGTGAGAAGAAGTCTGGTATCCAAATGTCTAAAAATGCCCTCCTAAAAGGAATTTGGGCACCTTTGCCCACCTAGGCTGCAAAAAAGTGTCACACATGTGGTATCTCCGTATTCAGGAGAAGTTGGGGAATGTGTTTTGGGGTGTCATTTTACATATACCCATGCTGGGTGAGATAAATATCTTGGTCAAATGCCAACTTTGTATAAAAAAATGGGAAAAGTTGTCTTTTGCCAAGATATTTCTCTCACCCAGCATGGGTATATGTAAAATGACACCCCAAAACACATTCCCCAACTTCTCCTGAATGCGGAGATACCACATGTGTGACACTTTTTTGCAGCCTAGGTGGGCAAAGGGGCCCACATTCCAAAGAGCACCTTTCGGATTTCACTGGCCATTTTTTACAGAATTTGATTTCAAACTCCTTACCACACATTTGGGCCCCTAGAATGCCAGGGCAGTATAACTACCCCACAAGTGACCCCATTTTGGAAAGAAGACACCCCAAGGTATTCACTGATGGGCATAGTGAGTTCATAGAACTTTTTATTTTTTGTCACAAGTTAGTGGAATATGAGACTTTGTAAGAAAAAAAAAAAAAAATCATCATTTTCCGCTAACTTGTGACAAAAAATAAAAAGTTCTATGAACTCACTATGCCCATCAGCGAATACCTTAGGGTGTCTACTTTCCGAAATGGGAACATTTGTGGGGTGTTTGTACTGTCTGGCCATTGTAGAACCTCAGGAAACATGACAGGTGCTCAGAAAGTCAGAGCTGCTTCAAAAAGCGGAAATTCACATTTTTGTACCATAGTTTGTAAACGCTATAACTTTTACCCAAACCATTTTTTTTTTACCCAAACATTTTATATGGATGTCGTTTTTTTTGCAGAATCTTACAACTGAAAGTGAAAAATGACATTTTTTTTCAAAAAAATCGTTAAATTTCGATTAATAACAAAAAAAAGTAAAAATGTCAGCAGCAATGAAATACCACCAAATGAAAGCTCTATTAGTGAGAAGAAAAGGAGGTAAAATTCATTTGGGTGGTAAGTTGCATGACCGAGCAATAAATGGTGAAAGTAGTGTAGGTCAGA
Source organism: Bufo bufo (assembly GCF_905171765.1). NCBI lineage: Eukaryota > Metazoa > Chordata > Amphibia > Anura > Bufonidae > Bufo > Bufo bufo. The sequence goes on from NC_053391.1 coordinate 90,381,450, forward strand.
AGTGTAAAAAGTGGCCTGGTCTTTCAGGGTGTTTAAGCCATAGGGGCTGAGGTGGTTAAAGGGACACTGACAGGCCAAATCAACATATATAGTTATATATATGACATTACAGGTCTTATACAGTCTATTAAAAGCATCTAAGTATCCCCCCTGTCCACCTTATAAATACCGAAATATAAAGTTTTATAACCTGCCTGTCTCGTCTCCAATCTGCCCAAGGGGCGGCGTTTCATCTCAAAATGCGCCCAGCCAGCCGCTCCTAACTGCCGTTCTGAAGCCCCGCCCAGCTCATCAATATTCACTTCGCTGGGCGGCGGCTACAACTCTCCCCGACTCAAGTGCCCGGCGCATGCGCATAAAGCAGAGGCTGCAGCGGCCTCGAAGATGCAGGCTGGGTGTGTACCCAGGCGCGATGTAACCACGGCGGGGCGCAGGCGCAGAAGATTAGACATGAACGATGCCAGGAGGATTCAATTGTCCATGCGCAGGATCGTGACTGGGGAGAGTTGTAGCCGCCGCCCAGCGAAGTAAATATTGATGAGCTGGGCGGGGCTTCAGAACGGCAGTTAGGAGCGGCTGGCTGGGCGCATTTTGAGATGAAACGCCGCCCCTTGGACAGATTGGTGACGAGACAGGCAGGTTATAAAACTTTATATTTCGGTATTTATAAGGTGGACAGGGGGGATACTTAGATGCTTTCAATAGACTGTATAAGACCTGTAATGTCATATATATAACTATATATGCTGATTTGGTATGTCAGTGTCCCTTTAAATGTGTTGGAGCACTATTATCACTAGCTTGACAAAGGCTCCATTTAGAGAGCTGAAATGCTGCATTGCTGTTGGGTTTAATAAAGTATTCACCAGAAGACCGGAGTGCTGCCTTACTTTTTTTGCTCTATATTCATCGTACCATGTCCTAGGAACAGTTGGGGATTTGCACCTGGCATCTAAGTGCTGCTGTTTATTTTTCCATATTATATATATATATATATATATACACACATATATACATACACACACACACACACACTCACCTAAAGAATTATTAGAAACACCTGTTCTATTTCTCATTAATGCAATTATCTAGTCAACCAATCACATGGCAGTTGCTTCAATGCATTTAGGGGGGTGGTCCTGGTCAAGACAATCTCCTGAACTCCAAACTGAATGTCAGAATGGGAAAGAAAGGTGATTTAAGCAATTTTAAGCGTGGCATGGTTGTTGGTGCCAGACGGGCCGGTCTGAGTATTTCACAATCTGCTCAGTTACTGGGATTTTCACGCACAACCATTTCTAGGGTTTACAAAGAATGGTGTGAAAAGGGAAAAACATCCAGTATGCGGCACTCCTGTGGGCAAAAATGCCTTGTGGATGCTAGAGGTCAGAGGAGAATGGGCCGAATGATTCAAGCTGATAGAAGAGCAACGTTGACGGAAATAACCACTCGTTACAACCGAGGTATGCAGCAAAGCATTTGTGAAGCCACAACACGCACAACCTTGAGGCGGATGGGCTACAACAGCAGAAGACCCCACCGGGTACCACTCATCTCCACTACAAATAGGAAAAAGAGGCTACAATTTGCACGAGCTCACCAAAATTGGACTGTTGAAGACTGGAAAAATGTTGCCTGGTCTGATGAGTCTCGATTTCTGTTGAGACATTCAAATGGTAGAGTCCGAATTTGGCGTAAACAGAATGAGAACATGTATCCATCGTCTGATGGCTACTTCCAGCAGGATAATGCACCATGTCACAAAGCTCGAATCATTTCAAATTGGTTTCTTGAACATGACAATGAGTTCACTGTACTAAAATGGCCCCCACAGTCACCAGATCTCAACCCAATAGAGCATCTTTGGGATGTGGTGGAACGGGAGCTTCGTGCCCTGGATGTGCATCCCTCAAATCTCCATCAACTGCAAGATGCTATCCTATCAATATGGGCCAACATTTCTAAAGAATGCTATCAGCACCTTGTTGAATCAATGCCACGTAGAATTAAGGCAGTTCTGAAGGCAAAAGGGGGTCCAACACCGTATTAGTATGGTGTTCCTAATAATTCTTTAGGTGAGTGTGTATATATATACAAATCGTGAATAAAAACTGAATGCAATGATGTGGAGGTGCCAACTTCGAATATTTTATTCAGAATAGAACATAAATCACGGAACAAAAGTTTAAACTGAGAAAATATACCATTTTAAGGGAAAAATATGTTGAATCAGAATTTCATGGTGTCAACAAATCCCCAAAAAGTTGGGACAAGGCCATTTTCACCACTGTGTGGCATCTCTCCTTCTTCTTACAACACTCAACAGACGTCTGGGGACCGAGGAGACCAGTTTCTCAAGTTTAGAAATAGGAATGCTCTCCCATTCTTGTCTAATACAGGCCTCTAACTGTTCAATCGTCTTGGGCCTTCTTTGTTGCACCTTCCTCTTTATGATGCGCCAAATGTTCTCTATAGGTGAAAGATCTGGACTGCAGACTGGCCATTTCAGTACCCGGATCCTTCTCCTACGCAGCCATGATGTTGTGATTGATGCAGAATGTGGTCTGGCATTATCTTGTTGAAAAATGCAGGGTCTTCCCTGAAAGAGATGACGTCTGGATGGGAGCATATGTTGTTCTAGAACCTGAATATATTTTTCTGCATTGATGGTGCCTTTCCAGACATGCAAGCTGCCCATGCCACATGCACTCATGCAACCCCATACCATCAGAGATGCAGGCTTCTGAACTGAGCGTTGATAACAACTTGGGTTGTCCTGTCAGCTGGCAACGGCGGATGGCACGGTGGATTGTGTTCACTGACAATGGTTTCTGGAAGTATTCCTGAGCCCATTCTGTGATTTCCTTTACAGTAGCATTCCTGTTTGTGGTGCAGTGTCGTTTAAGGGCCCGGAGATCACGGGCATCCAGTATGGTTTTACGGCCTTGACCCTTACGCACAGAGATTGTTCCAGATTCTCTGAATCTTCGGATGATGTTATGCACAGTTGATGATGATAGATGCAAAATCTTTGCAATTTTTCGCTGGGTAACACCTTTCTGATATTGCTCCACTATCTTTCTGCGCAACATTGTGGTAATTGGTGATCCTCTACCCATCTTGGCTTCTGAGAGACACTGCCACTCTGAGAAGCTCTTTTTATACCCAATCATGTTGCCAATTGACCTAATTAGTATTAATTGGTCTTCCAGCTCTTCGTTATGCTCAAATTTACTTTTTCCAGCCTCTTATTGCTACTTGTCCCAACTTTTTTGGGATTTGTTGACACTGTGAAATTTTGAATCAACGTATTTTTCCTTTAAAATTATACATTTACTCGGATTAAACGTTTGATCTGTCATCTACGTTCTATTACAAATAAAATATTGACATTTGCCATCTCCACATCATTGCATTCAGTTTTTATTCACAATTTGTTTAGTGTCCCAACTTTTTTGGAATCCGGTTTGTATATCAGTAAAATATAGTATACAACTGAGGGTCTCAAACCCACCCATATCAGATTAGGATTTACCATTATTAATACTGGAGAAATGTAATATGTTACCTCTTATAACTGCTTCATGAAGGGGAAAGGCAAGTTGAGTTTCCAGCTCTGGGTTGGCACCATGGTCCAGTAACATGCTAACACAGGCCACACTTCCACTGCTGCAGGCATTATACAGAGGAGTGATCCCATCAACCGTCACAATGTTTATCTGGAGAGGAACCAATATGGAATCAGAGTCACCAGCGACCTCTCTATCAAACTGTTTGCACAGACACATAGCTGTGGTTCACCTGAAACGCTGTTTTTCTTCTGTTGATCTGAGGCTCCATTTCCAAGTTATGATACTTTTCCTTATATAAAAATTAGGCCTTTGATACAATGAGGGTGTCACCTTTGCTCTTGTTGCACCCAGTCTCTGCTCTTTTCTGTGACAAAGCAGCGCGGGAGTGGTTGACCATAGAAAGGACTGGAGCTTGGGTGAAACAAGAGCAACGGTGACGCCCTCTTTGCACCAAATACCTAATTTGCATATTGTGAAACAATTAAATTTGGGAGCGGAGCCTCAGATCAACAAAAGAAAACAGTGTTTTAATCAGGTGGACCACAGCTATGTGTCTATGCAAACAGTGTGATAGGGAGGTGATAGATGCACTTTAATTGTCATAGGGGTGCATTTAACGATACGACTATTTTAACCATTTATCTGGGCTGTGTGATTAATTACATGGGATTGTGATCATTAGTCTTTTCTGTGTTCATAAGTGATAAATATTATTTTTATGCTTTGTTGTGAGAAGTCGTGCACGGATGGTATATAAGTAGTAAGATATTTGCATTGCTGCCATCTAGTGAGAACCTTTGGTAATGCACACTAAAGTTTTAGGATGATCATACTTACACGAGCCCCATTCTCCAGTAAAACCTTTGCACAAGACACATGACCTCCCAGACATGCTTCATGAAGAGGAGAAATCCTGTCTATTGTCAAAATGTTCACATTAAATCCCTGCAAAGAAAAAAGTTATATATTGTTAGTAAAATCCAACCTGATTTTATAGATTATTAGTTGCAAGAAAAAGTAAGCAAACCTTTTGGAATCACCCAGGTTTTTTGCATTGATTACTAATAAAATGTGATCTGGTTGTTACTGTATCTAAGTCACAATTATAGACAAACCCAATCTAACTAAACTAGTGACACAAAGAGTTGTACTCGTCATATCTGTAATGGAGTATACTGAGTAAACCTCCACAGTATAGGGAGTGAACCCTAGAATTGAATAACCTGTAGATCTCCCTTTAGCAGAAATCATCCCTACCAAATGTCTCCTGTAGCTGAAAATACAATTTGCACAATGATGAGGGGGCATTTTTGACAATTCCTCCCTGAAAATGTGTTTCAGTTCCTCATATCTGGGATGCTTTGTGTGTGCAGCCCTCTTCAGATCATGCCCCAGCATCGCCATACAGTTGAGGTCATGACTCGGACTTAGCCCACAAACCATTTTCTTTTTCAACCATTCTTTAGTGATTTACTTGTGTGCTTTCGGTCATTGTCTTGATGCATCACCCAGCTTGAGGTCATGGTCTGCTGTCCTTAGAGTCTCCCATAAAATGTTAGTCTATAACTTCTCTATAAAATGTCTTCAGACGTCTTCTGAAAGTAATTTACATCAAAAGGAAGGTTCTTACTAAACAATCTGTTTTTAGAAAAACAGATTTGTCGTCAGTAACTTGTCTTTTCATGCCATTATTTAAAGGGACTCTCCAGGAATTAAGAAAATGAAAATACTTAATGGGAACCTGTCGCCGGGATTTTGTGTATAGAGCTGAGGACATGGGTTGCTAGATGGCCGCTAGCACATCCGCAATACCCAGTCCCCATAGCTCTGTGTGCTAATACATTCCTATGAAAAAAAAATGCCGGATCCGGCATTCAGGCAAGCCGTTTTTTTCACCGGAGATAAAACCGTAGCATGCTACGGTTTTCTCTTTTGCCTGATCAGTCAAAATGACTGAACTGAAGACATCCTGATGCATCCTGAACGGATTACTCTCTATTCAGAATGCATGGGGATATGCCTGATCAGTTCTTTTCCGGTATAGAGCCCCTGTGACGGAACTCTATGCTGGAAAAGAAAAATGCTAATGTGAAAGTAGCCTAAGTGTTCTCCTGGAGACATGTTCTGGCTTTGCTCAAAAAATCCCCATCAGACTCAGACTTTATTGGTCCTTTCAAGATGTTGAGATACTTCAATCGGGTATGCTATAAGCTGCGCCTTTCTCCCTCTTTATGTATTCCTATTTTTTTTTTTCATGTTTCCTTCCTCAAACCAGTTGTGTTTAATAGTTATTCTGCTCCTGTCAGAACAGAAGATCTATAAAAAGTCAAGAATATTCTAAACATGAAGAAAATCAAAGGTAAAAACCTTCTTCTTGGTGTATTGGAAGGGTTATGGCCCAGAAGAAACTTTTTTGGACCCAGCTGAAAGCATTAATAGGGTTCTTCTAAAAAAAAAATGTCTCCAGCAATCTGGACCGAAGAATAGAGGACGTACAGGGTGGGTGTGTGTTTGCCTCACTCGTTGCTCCTGGGTTTCTATATCCCAGCGACATGGACTCGCCTCCTGCTCTCCCTTGCCGCTGGGGTTGCTCTGTCCCTCCACGCAGGCTGCGGCCCGCTTGCTGGCTAGGTCTGCCTCCCTGTGCCTATATGATAACGATCAGGCCACATTTTATTAGTAATCGATGCAGAAATCCAGGTTATTTCAAAGGGTTCACTGGGGGCACAGTTCAACACTAGCTATATCCCATAGCTGATTAGTCAGTTTTAGGTGGGATAACTGTACGGTCGAGCAGTCATGCTTTACCTGAGCAATCAGTGTTTTGACAGTGAGCAGTCTTCCTTGAAATGCAGCATCATGTAGGGGAGATCTGTCTGCCCAGGAACCTGCAAAATACAACTCAGAAATCAGAAACATGATTGATCTCATCACAAATGATAAAAGGTGCCTCACTATGATGGTTATTATCATCATCATCATCATCACTCATGGCAGCCCGAAAACCACATGGTGGTCTCCCATTCTGCTCTTCTATTCCCAGCGGGGCCGGCTGACAGTGTTGCAATGTACCTCCACACAGGCTGTGGCCTGCTTGCAGGCCAGGTCTTTCTCCCTGTGCCTGTAGGGTGCACGCTTCATATGGCCCTTAAAGAGCACCCTAATCTGCTCTAGTTTATGGATGGCTACCTTGGAGTACTTAAAGCACCTTCCCCTGTGGGAGGGTGCCTGAGCATTAGGTTCTCCAGCGTGCTAGAGTTCTGCAAATCTGTGCTGCTCTGTTGTCTGCCCATGTACCAAGTCTCTGCTGGACTCCTGGATTGTGACCCTCTGTTGCTTGATCTGATATGTGCCTGACTTCCGTATTGACCTTTTGCTGCCTCCCTGGCAGACAGTTTACCTTATAGCACATACTCAGCCTGCCCTGACCACAATTTTGCATGCCGCCGCCCCCCCCCCCCCCCCCTTTGCACCGGTGTCTATGACCCCTGTAGGTTAGCTGTGAATCAGCTTTGAATCACCCAGAGACTACCCCAGGAGGTAGTGGCCTAGTGGTACTTCCATAGAGAAGTCCAGATCCCTGTACATGATTAAAGGGTGAAAACCAAGGGAATGGCGTGTTAACGCCCTTAGGAATAGCCCATAGCCAAATCTGTTGGTCATCAAAGTAGTTCCACATCCACTGCTGAAACAAATATTAACCTGGTTATTCCTTCCCCAAAAAAATTTACATGCAACAAACCATCACAACACACATTCCACAAGTCACATTTTGGCCACTATTATATTGTGAAAAAAACTAAAAAGATACCCATATTTTTGATCACTCGCATAAATCAGGCAAAAAGAAGAAGCGAATAGTGATCTGGAGTATTTAAGACGTAACTTTTACTTCTAATACAGTACAGACCAAAAGTTTGGACACACCTTCTCATTCAAAGAGTTTTCTTTATTTTCATGACTATGAAAATTGTGGATTCACACTGAAGGCATCAAAACTATGAATTAACACATGTGGAATTATATACATAACAAACAAGTGTGAAACAACTGAAAATATGTCATATTCTAGGTTCTTCAAAGTAGCCACCTTTTGCTTTGATTACTGCTTTGCACACTCTTGATGAGCTTCAAGAGGTAGTCCCCTGAAATGGTTTTCACTTCTTGCCTTATAAATGGTGTTGGGACCATCAATGGCGTTGAGGAGAAGTCAGGTGGATACACAGCTGATAGTCCTACTTAATAGACTGTTAGAATTTGCATTATGGCAAGAAAAAAGCAGCTAAGTAAAGAAAAACGAGTGGTCATCATTACTTTAAGAAATGAAGGTCAGTCAGTCAGCAGAAAAATTGGGAAAACGTTGAAAGTAAGGGCTATTTGACCATGAAGGAGAGTGATGGGGTGCTGCGCCAGATGACCTGGCCTCCACAGTCACCGGACCTGAACCCAATCGAGATGGTTTGGGGTGAGCTGGACCTCAGAGTGAAGGCAAAAGGGCCAACAAGTGCTAAGCATCTCTGGGAACTCCTTCAAGACTGTTGGAAGACCATTTCAGGGGACTACCTCTTGAAGCTCATCAAGAGAATGCCAAGAGTGTGCAAAGCAGTAATCAAAGCAAAAGGTGGCTACTTTGAAGAACCTAGAATATGACATATTTTCTGTTGTTTCACACTTGTTTGTTATGTATATAATTCCACATGTGTTAATTCATAGTTTTGATGCCTTCATAGTCATGAAAATAAAGAAAACTCTTTGAATGAGAAGGTGTGTCCAAACTTTTGGTCTGTACTGTACATTAAAAGATATATCCCTCAATATTCATGAAAGATAAAACGTGTATGTGAATACAGTTTTCCACAAACCCACACACAGGGGATTCGTTGAAAACAGAAACAACCGTGTCCACACTTATACATTCAGTAAATACACAATTATAAGGTAACAATGGCCGGTATGCACTAGCATCTTAGGTACACAATTAAACAATGATGTTAGAGACGACATATGACAGTATGTACATAATGCACGGCGGCATCAAAAAAGCAACAAAGATTTGGTGCCAAAAATCACCATGCAAGTTAGTGCACAGCAGCACCTATATCAAAAAGGTGCACGGCGGCACCAATGAAACCCAGTGTCCTACCCTACAGCTGATGGAATCTTCAGACACCTTCGTTTCGGGGTTCCTTGGCAGGGTTGTCCGGTTCAATAGTTGGAAACCACAAAACGAAGGTGTCTGAAGTTTCCATCAGCTGTAGGGTAGGACACTGGGTTTCATTGGTGCCGCCGTGCACTAACTTGCATGGTGATTTTTGGCACCAAATCTTTGTTGCTTTTTTGATGCAGCCGTGCATTATGTACATACTGTCATATGTTGTCTCTAACATCATTGTTTAATTGTGTACCTAAGGTGCTAGTGCATACCGGCCATTGTTACCTTACAGTGTCTCACACTGAATGTATAAGTGTGGACACGGTTCTTTCTGTTTCCAACGAATCCCCTGTGTGTGGGATTGTGGAAAACTGTATTCACATACACGTTTTATTTTTCATAAATATTGAGGGATATATCTTTTAATGTATTAGAAGTAAAAGTTACATCTTAAATACTCCAGATCACTATTTACTTCTTCTCTATTATATTCTGCCAAAAAAATCAAGATGGCCCCTGCAGAAACCGAGTAGCATGTCAGCAGCGATGGACTGGCCATCGGGAGTACCGGGAGAATCCCGGTGGGCCGATCGAATTATGGGCCGGCCAGGGCCGCCATCAGGGGGGTAAAGCCGATACCCCAGTAAGGGGCCCGGACCCCGGGGGGGCCCGGCCGGTCCCGAGCCATTTTAATTTTTTTGCTGTCAGTGTGTTAACTTTAAAATCAGCGCTCATCTCTTTACTATCTTACACTGACTCAGCTCCAGTAACAGCAGGCAGTGTGGGGGCGGCGCTCACTCACTGACGTCACACGCCTGCTCCTCCCACTAGGCGGCGCAGGCGCGTGACGTCAGTGAGTGAGCGCTGCCGCCCGCACTTGTTACTGGAGGCTGGAGGGAGCTGAATGTAAGGTAGTAAAGAGATGAGCGCTGTGTTAAAATTAAAGTTACTGTCTGCAGCCTGCAGGATACCGATTTATTAATGTATACTACTGTGAGTGGCGGGGAGGGGATCTATGGATGACGGCACTGTTATAGGGAGGGGGATCCGTGGATGGCACTGTTATGGGGGGGGGGTCTGTGGATGACACTTATGGGGGGGGGTCTGTGGATGACACTTATGGGGGGGATCTGTGGATGGCACCATTATGGAGGGGGATTTTTTTTTCTAAATTAAGAGTAAAAATAAAAAACCTGTTTATACTTACAGTGGAATGTTTTTACTTATGTTTTTTTTTGAGTGTGTTTGGGAAAAATAAAGTGGGCCGGTCTGGCTGAAGTCCAGGGCCACTTTATTGTCCCAGTCCATCCCTGCATGTCAGTCTTTTTTTTGACCGATAAAAACTCCCAATGCTGTACTAACGTTAAAATAAATGTTATCCCCTCTCCCTCCAGTGCACTCCTTTCCTGTAATCATCACTCGGGTGATGGTGCCGAGTTCATTATTGAGGCATAAGCCTGTAACTAGTGTAGACTGTGGTCAAAGGGGCAAGAAACCATGTCCCCCATTTGAGTAGAGCTTTGTTCAAGCATTCGCACTGCTGCTCCACTCAAACTCTAGGGGACAGCTGGGGAGAAAAGTGTGCTGTACTCATCTCTGCCAGTGCCATAGACTCTTAAGTGGAGCGGTGCCGCACATGCTCGACCATTGCTGCATTCAAATGGAGGACATGAGATTCCCCTACTTATGATCAGTGCAGGCTCCAGTGCTCTGATCCCCATCAATCTAACAGTTATGCCTATCCACTGTTACCAGAATATCCCTGCAACATTAAATTGACCCCCTGAACCTAACAAAGGTCACATACCTGTCCTGGGCTCTACGATTGCTATGGTCCCAGCTGTTTTAAGCCCTCATGGAACCTGTAAGCAGCTGGGTCCCGTGACACAAAACAGTGAGGTACTGTTCAACCCTCTGTGACAGCCGAGGCCTGTGATTGGCCACAGTGGTCACAGGACCCAGCTGCATTCTGGTCTCATAGAGACCCAAAGCAGGCGGGAATAGGGAATGGAGCAGAAACGGGACCCAGGACTGGCGAGTGGCATTTATTACTTTCAGCGGAGTAGGGGAGTACTCCAGGAGTTGTCAGCTCCAAGACCGGACAACCCCTTAAATGGTATGGGAATAGCAAATATTTCCGGCATAGAAAATTATCTAAATCTACACCAGCAAGGCAGCATAGACTAAAGGGGTTATCCAACTTCTATAATGACCCCCCCCCCCCCAATGCCCGGGAACCTCATACGGGTTATACTTACCCCGCTCCTTGGCACCCTCATCACTACTGATCCCTGCACGGCTGTCGCTGCATCTCCCTATCGATCGGATCAAAACATCCAGTGACAGGGTGGGAGGGGGGTGCCGTTGCAGCCAATAGCAGGCCGCGATGGGGACGTGACTCCCTAGCTGGAGATGCAGCGGCGGCCAAGCAGGGATCAGGAGTGAAGAGGGTGCCAGGGAGTTGGTTAAGTATAATTTATGGTCTCTGATGCGGGCACTTCACTCAGCTTTCAGGCAACGGCCGTTTTGCGCGATCTGCGCTTCGTCTGGCCTCTCACGTGATGGCGTCAGCATGCTCCTCTTTATTCACCGCGTCGGACGTCATCCGTGTTACAACGATACTCATACAAACATTTTAAAACCAATACAAAAAAAGTGTTAAATAAAAACAGCTAGGTCATTTAGACCCAAAGGCCCCATAGCATTTGTCTTTATTATCCAAGAAACTTCTTTTTGAAGTGATGCCCTGTCTATCACCTCCATTTGGTAACAATCCCACTTTCTGAATTCCTGCACGTTAGGACCTTCCTGTTTCCTTCATGTGCTTCTCCTATATGTTCCATCAATCTTGGTGAACCTATTCCTGTTTCTATGGATTTTTTGTGCTCTCTAAATCTCACATACAGGCATTTTATAGTTTTACCTATATAGAATCTTCCACATGGACAAAAAAATAACATAAACCAGAAACTGTGATTTACATGAAATGAACTGTCTAACCACATGCGTCACCACACTCATTGCCATTGGTGTATATCTGCTCAGAGCAAGGTTTACCTTCAGATATACATCAATGGCAATGAATATAAAGAAAGCCATTTTAAAGGGTTTCTATCACTTTGTTTCACCTATTTAGCTTTCAGACACTAGCGATCCGCTAGTGTCTGCTTTATCTAACCATCCTAATATAAGAGCTTATTGTCCTGCCGTTTAGCTAAAAAAATAACTTATATAGATATGCAAATGAGCCTCTAGGTGCTATGGGGGCGTGATTAGCACCTAGAGGCTCCGTCTACCTTAACAAACTGCCGCCGCCCAGCGCGTCCCTCCAGCCCGCCCATCTCCAGCTGAAGCGATCCTCTCCGTGCGCGTCTCTGTTCTGCGCATGCGCAGTGAATGTCTGATCGCTTCCCTGCTCAGACATCTCCACTGCGCCTGCGCCGATGACGTCATAGTGCTCCGAGGAACAGGCGCAGTGGAGATGTCTGAGCAGGGAAGCGATCAGACATTCACTGCGCATGCGCAGAACAGAGACGCGCACGGAGAGGATCGCTTCAGCTGGAGATGGGCGGGCTGGAGGGACGCGCTGGGCGGCGGCAGTTTGTTAAGGTAGACGGAGCCTCTAGGTGCTAATCACGCCCCCATAGCACCTAGAGGCTCATTTGCATATCTATATAAGTTATTTTTTTAGCTAAACGGCAGGACAATAAGCTCTTATATTAGGATGGTTAGATAGAGCAGACACTAGCGGATCGCTAGTGTCTGAAAGCTAAATAGGTGAAACAAAGTGATAGAAACCCTTTAAATCATTGGAATATTCTTGCTCATGATAAAGGGATGAAGGGGGAAAAAAAAACTATGAATACACCATTGATAAGTTTTAGAAGAAGCCAGACCATTAAAAACAAGATGGTGCGAAGCAGATTTGAAAACAAGAGAGAGAATTGGTTAGAGAGAGGAATACCACAGGGAAACTACAATGTACATCATGTCGATTTATAGTGAAGTCTAGGAAGTTAAACATAGGAGGAGTGAAGCATGTGGTTAGAAACAGGAATAGGTTCACCAAGATTGATAGAACATAAAAGAGAAGCACATGAAGGAGACAGGAAGGTCCTAACATGAGCAGGAGTTCAGAAAGTGGGATTGTTACCAATTGGAGGTGATAGACACAGGGCATCACTTCAAAAAGAAGCCTCTTGGATAATAAAGACAAATGCTCTGGGGGCTTTGGGTCTAAATAATCTAGCGGTTTTTATTTAACACTTTTTTTGTATTGGTTTTAAAATGTTTGTATGATTATTGTTGTAACAGTGATGACGTCAGACGCGGTGAATAAAGAGGAGCGTGCTGACTCCATCACGTGAGAGGCCAGACGAAGCGCAGATCATGCGAAACGGCCGTTGCCTGTAAGCCGAGTGAAGTGCCCGCACCATGGACCATGTTTTATTTTTCTGAATAAACTCTACAAGAAAATTGGGTGAGTGCCACAAGTTCTTTTTTCTACTATTTATCACAAAGATAAATGTCTTTACAAGTGTTGAGCACCACCCATAAACAAGCTGAAGATATAAGAGTCCACGTCCACCCTTAAACTGGCAGCAGTGCCAACACTAGAACTGTGTTTTCTCTTTTTTGATATAGAAGTATAATCTATAGGAGGTGCCTGGGCACTGGGGAAGGGGGGGGGCTGCTATTGGCCCTCCCACTCCCTATACAACCTTATGGGATTTGTAGTACATGCACATAATGCATGAAATACAGTGCTATTAACAGTTTCAGTGCTTTACAGTGTATTTTAGGACACTGCAGATTGATATCTGCTTAGCTCGGGATTACGGTTTTGGCATTCGCCCTGCTGACTCGTATTCATTCACTCTCTATATTCACATGTATACAGCCTTCTTCTAGATACGTGTATGAACATACCTCCCTGGAACGTGTGGCAGATGTGATTACCATACAGAGCATTTCTTAGTTCCCACGATAAAGAAACTCCACATAATTCTTGTCTTTTTGAGACCTCTGTGCTTACATTGAGAGCCAGCTTGGAGCGTGTAGAGATGGCATTGCTGGAGACTGAGTGGCAGCAAAACATCACGTGGGGGAATGGTGGGGGAATGGTGCCGCCCCCCCCCCCCCCAGTATCAAATCTCATCTATGACCAGAAGCTACCTACTTAAAAGGTTAAAGGTCCACTGTACCCCATGTACACAGCTTATAATACTACCTTTTTATCTATATATTATGAATGTATACACAAAAATTGTGGTATATATGTAAATGGACCTAAACTGACTTTTCTGCACAGCACAGGAATTGTTAATAACAAAACAGCAGAGGGCTTTGAGGGCCTGAAGGAAGCTGCAGTTGACAGTATGCGCCTCTAGGGAAGGGGGTAACGGGGCTGTATTAAAATAATCAGACCCAATGGACCACCTATATTTTGGCATAAATAGCGCCATTTGATGCATCTAGGTTAAAAGCCTAAAAAAGATGTACCATATTTATGCCCTATAAGACACACCTGCCCATAAGACACACCTAGGTTTTAGAGGAGGAAAATAGGAAACAAAATATTTTTCATTAGACTTCAGATCACACCAGCAATCAAACCCCCAATCTTAATCAGATCTCAGCTTACATCACCAATGTTAATAAGATCCCCAATTAGACATCTGCTTAGACCCCCAATGTTAATAAGACCCTGAATCAGACCTCAGATCAGAGCCTCAATGTGAATGACCCCCAATCAGACCCACAATGTGAATGACCCCCAAATAGGCCTCAGATCAGAGCCCCAATGTGAATAAGACCCCTCATTCAGACGCCCATGTTAATCGAAGCTCAGAGCAGAAAAACTTACCTCTCCTGTTCCCGACACCGCCGTCGCTCCTGAGACCCAGCGCTCTTCCTGCCGCTCTGTTCTGTGACCTGATGTCACACAGTATGCAGACATCCTCTGGCTGTGCGCATGTCACAGCACAGCATACGAGCCTGCAGGAGAAGACCAGGAATCGGTGAGTACAGAGCCCGAATGGGGAGTACTGCATTCACTGCTCCGCGGTCCTCCTGTACTAACGAGCGGTTCCATAATGCATAATGGAAGCGCTCATTAGTATTTGCCCAATAAGACGCACTGACACTTCCCACCCACCCACCTTCACCCCCTGGACATCAAATGGCCCCATAGTGCCCCCCAGTATGAGTGATTGTCCACATGGTGCCCCCACCGAATAATATCCCCCTAGCGCCCCTCCCCTTTCCCCAACTCTGGTAGTTTTAACAGCTCCATAAAAAAAAAAAATATAGGAATAAAATTATATACACTCACCAGATCCTCTTGCATATGATGGAACACTCGCTCCTCGTTGGAGGCAGCAGAACCTACACATGACATCACGATGTTGGGAGCCTCAGGTCCTAAAGCCTGCAATGACGAGAGAGTGTCGAAACTGTCCGATTTATTTCAATGAGGTCAACAATAGGACATGTCCTATTTTTGGGCAGCCTCTATTCACTGGCCATTTAAAAAACAGGCATGTGAACAGCCCCATAGACTTCAATAGGCTGCAATTGCGTTCAGTTTTTCACGCGCGTGAAAGAAAAAAAAAAAACACTGAAGAATTACAAACATCTCCTAGCATAAATCTGTGAAAATGCATTGCATCTGGATGCAATGCGTTTTTCACTGAAGCCCCATTTACTTCTATGGGGCCAGGGCTGCATGAAAAACGCAGAATATAGAACATGTTGCGATTCTCACGCAACGTAGAAATGATGTGTGAAAAACCACGCTCATGTACACTGACGCATTGAAATGAATGGGTCAAGATTTAGTGCGGGTACTGTACATTCACTTCATGCATTGCATCCGCACGGAAAACTGACTTGTGTGAAAGGGGGCTTAGGGCTCACGCACACGACCATGTTTTTTGTCTGCATCCGATCTGCATTTTTTTGGTGCATCAGATGCTGACCCTTTCACTTCAATCCGTATGTCCGTTCCACAACCCCGCAAATTTAACATGTCCTATTCTTGCCCATTTTATGGACAGAGATAGGACAGTTCTGCAGAGGGCAGGATGTTCCATTCTGCAAAGAACCCTTACCCAGTGTTTTACCATTTAGTATGTACGGGTGACTTGCATTATTCCTTCCCATGTGTATAACCTTACATTTGTCAGTTGTTATATATATATATATATATATATATATATATATATAGTAGGGATTTCCCAAATGGTAGCCGTCAGATAAATACACAGCAGCCTTTTTGCGGTGAAAATTAAAGTAGTAAATGTCTTTTATTGTTGGCACACAACAAGTCAACAGGCGGCAGTGATCGGCTTACTGCAGGTGACACTTAAAGAAAAACAATTCAGTCCCGTATCTGGTAAAATCAATCACACAGGTATGATTAAGGCACAGTACCGTAATCCTCACGGAGTGGAGGAGGATCTCGCTTTGTCCTCCGTCTCTCGGCAGAGACCCTCCGGCTTTAGCTCAGCTCAAAAAACACCCAGCTATCCAGAGCTCCACCGTGAGCCAGGTAATCAAACACCCACCTGACCCTGCTGGCTGACTTTTGTAAGCCAGTTAAAACCCGGCCTAAGCCGTGGAGAGTAGTCACCCACTCCCAGTAAGAGCCGTCCCGGATTAGCTTTTCACAGCTATGCTAACTACCAAAGTGTCCATCAGCAACTGCTGCAGACACATGCACTACTGGCTCCTACTTCACCGAGGCCAGAAACCTCGGTGACACATATCTTCCATCTATGATAGTCCCTTGTGCCTTCCTACATACCCCCCCCCCTTCTGCCCAAAGCCGGGGATCTGGACAACTCCAGCAAACATGCAGTGTACTCTGGACAGGGCACCCGCATTTCCTTGTAGCCTGCACGGCCTATGCTCTACCGAAAACCTAAAGTCCTGTAGGGCTAGAAACAAACGGGTGACACAGGCATTCTTACCCTTTTTCTCTCTTAACCATTTCAGAGGGGTATGATCTGAGACCAGTGTAAATCTCTGTCCAAGAAGGGCCCACTTAATGGCCAAGCATTCCCTTTCAATTATCAAGTAATTCTGCTCTGCCAGGACAGTTTTCTGCTGAGGTAACAAACGGGATGTTCCTCCTCATTTATGACTTGAGACATTACTGCCCCTAGGCCTACTTATGATGCATCTGTCTGAACAATAAATTCCCGGGAGAAGTCAGGGGCTACCAAGATGGGCTGTCTATTTGGAAGGCCTCTTCAGCCTCCGGGGACCACTTGATCACAGCAGACTTCCCCCCTTTTGTAAGGTCGGTCAGTGGTCCTGGTATTTCTGCAAACGTAGGAACAAATCTCCTATAGTATCCCACAATAACTAGAAAGGCTTTGACCTGTTTCTTCGTAAGTGGGCGGTGCCATTCTTGGATAGCTTCCACTTAGTTTCTTGGGGTTTTATTATTCCTCTTCCTACAATATATCCCAAGTACCTAGCCTCTTCCAACCCCATGGCACACTTACTTGGATTTATAGTGAATCCGGCCTTTCGTAGCGCATCTAGGATGCTTTGAACTTTACTGAGGTGAATCTCCCAATCTTGATTGAAGATCACTATATCAAGTAAGCAGCCGTATATTCCTGGGGTGGGCATAAGATTTGGTCCATAGCTCTCTGGAAGGTGGCGGGGGCCCCTTGCAACCCAAACGGCATCCTAACGTACTGGAAGGACCCTTCCGGTGTAGAAAATGCAGTTTTTTCCCTAGCTTCTCTCGACAATGGAATTTGCCAGTATCCCTTTGTAAAATCCAGGGTCGTTATTTAACGAGCTGGCCCTAGTCTCTCAATAAGCTCATCCACCCGAGGCATGGGATAAGCATCTACTTTGGACACCTTGTTTAATTTGCGGTAGTCATTACAAAACCGCTATTCTCCATTGGGCTTTGGGACTAGCACTATGGGACTAGACCACCCACTTTTTTTGATTCCTTAATTACCCCCAGTTTTAACATTGTCTGAACCTCTTTGGAAACGATTTCCCTTTGGGCCTCGGGTATCCTGTACGGTTTTAAATTTACTTTTGGGACAGGGTTTTGGCATGTTTACATTGTTGATGGAGGCGTCTGGTTAGGTCAACAGACATGGGTTCTCAGGAGGGTCCCTATCCTTCCATGGTTTTAGCAAGTTGATGTGGTAGATTTGATAGGGCTTTCTCCTACCTGGCTGATGTACCTGGTAGTTAACTTCGCCCACCCTCTCAGTTATCTCATAGGGCCCCTGCCACTTAGCCAGGAACTTGCTCTCTACTGGGGGGACTAAGACTAGAACCCGGTCCCCTGGACTGAACTAAGACGGGCTGTCCTGTTGTATATGTTTGCTTGCGCCTCCTGTGCCTGGAGCATATGCTCTTTCACAATAGGTGTTACCTGAGCTATTCGCTCCTGCAATGTAGTGACATGTTCAATGACACTTTTGTAAGGTGTTACCTCACTCTTCCAGGTCTCCTTAGCGATAACCAACAGGCCTTGTGGATGCCTTCCATACAATTCAAAAGGCAAGGTACCTCTCTGATTGAGAACAGTAGCTAAGGCAACAGGTAATCCCAATCTCGTCCATCTTTATCGACCACTTTTTTCAACACGGCCTTCAAAGTTTTATTTAAGTGTTCCACCAGGCCATCTGTCTGTAGGTGGTACACAGAGGTACGGAACTGGGTAATTTGTAATACCTTACAGAGATCCTGCATGACCCTGGACATGAACAGGGTCCCCTGGTCAGTCAGGATCTCCTTGGGCAGCCCTGTTCTGGAAAAAATCTGGAACAGTTTTCTGGCTATAACTTTAGAGGTAGCTTTCCTCAAGGGCACTGCCTCATGGTATCGGGTAGCAATCCATTACCACTAATATATATTGGTGACCCCTAGCAGATTTTACCAAAGGCCCGACTAAATCCAATCGCAATTCTCTCGAATGGTATCTCGATAATTGGTAATGGTATTAGAGGGCTGCAGAAGTTTGCGACTGGAGAGGTTACTTGGCACGTATGCAGGATTGGCAGTAATCCTTAATTTCTCTGTAACACCCGGGCCAATAAAACCTCTCCAAAACCCTTTCACGGGTTTTATCAGCCCCTAAGTGTCCCCCTAATACATGGCTATGTGCTAGGTCCATTACCATGCGTCAGTATGGTTTAGGAACCACAAGCTGTTCCACTAATTCTTCCCGGATTTTAGTCACCCGGTACAACAAATTTTCATTCATTGCAAAGTGAGGGTACCTTTTGTCTGCCCCTGGCTCTTGAGGTGCCCCACTGACTACCCCCACATTGTTTAACCACCTCAGCTCCCCTAGCTTAAACCCCCTTAATGACCAGACCACTTTTTACAATTCTGCACTACACTACTTTCACGGTTTATTGCGCGGTCATACAACTTACCACCCAAATGAATTTTCCATCCTTTTCTTCTCACTAATAGAGCTTTTATCTGGTGGTATTTCATTGCTGCTGACATTTTTACTTTTTTTGTTATTAATCGAAATTGACCGAATTTTTTGCAATAAAATGACATTTTTCACTTTCAGTTGTAAATTTTTTCAAATAAAAGTACATTTCTATATAAATTTTTCTCTAAATTTATTGTTCTACATGTCTTTGATAAAAAAAATGCAATAAGTCTATATTTATTGGTTTGCGCAAAAGTTATAGCGTTTAGAAACTATGGTACAAAAATGTGAATTTCCGCATTTTGAAGCAGCTCTGACTTTCTGAGCACCTGTCATGTTTCCTGAGGTTCTACAATGCCCAGACAGTAGAAGCACCCCACAAATGACCCCATTTCGGAAAGTAGACACCCTAAGGCAGGGGTGTCAAACTCAAATTCATCGGGGGCCGCATCAGCAGTTTGGTCACCCTCAAAGGGCCGGTTGTATCTGTAGGACTATGTGTCCACTCTTTATTATCATAAATTATTGTCACTGCATTCAATTATTACTGTTTTTTGTAATAATGTAAGTAATAACTAGCTCTGAAAGCAGAAACAGTCAGAATAATGGCAAGTAGATATTCAAATGTACAATTATTGTACAATTTATTGAAAAATGATTTTTGGTAACAGACAGTAATTATTATTTTTTAAACATCTGTGGATGACGGACACTGTTATGGGGGGGATCTGTGGATGACGGACACTGTTATGGGGGGGATCTGTGGATGACGGACACTGTTATAGGGGGGATCTGTGGATGACGGACACTTATGGGGGGGGATCTGTGGATGACGGACACTTATGAGGGGGGATCTGTGGATGACGGACACTTATGAGGGGGGATCTGTGGATGACGGACACTTATGAGGGGGGATCTGTGGATGACGGACACTTATGAGGGGGGATCTGTGGATGACGGACACTTATGGGGGGGATCTGTGGATGACGGACACTTATGGGGGGGATCTGTGGATGACGGACACTTATGGGGGGGATCTGTGGATGACAGACACTTATGGGGGGGGGGATCTGTGGATGACAGACACTTATGGGGGGGATCTGTGGATGACAGACACTTATGGGGGGGATCTGTGGATGACAGACACTTATGGGGGGGATCTGTGGATGACAGACACTTATGGGGGGGATCTGTGGATGACAGACACTTATGGGGGGGATCTGTGGATGACAGACACTTATGGGGGGATCTGTGGATGACAGACACTTATGGGGGGATCTGTGGATGACAGACACTTATGGGGGGATCAGTGGATGACAGACACTTATGGGGGGATCTGTGGATGACAGACACTTATGGGGGGATCTGTGGATGACAGACACTTATGGGGGGATCTGTGGATGACAGACACTGTTACAGGGGGGGGGGGATCTGTGGCTGGCACTGTTACAGGGGGGATCTGTGGATGGCAGTGTTATGTATGTGCCATCCACAGACCCCCCACCCCATAACAGTGCCATCCACAGACCCCCCACCCCTTAACTGTGCCATCCACAGATTCCGTGTAAACCCCCCCCGCCGCCGCCCCCCCCCCAGTATACAAATATAAAATGTATTATTGAATTAAAAGTTATTAAACATGCCCCCCTCACTCCTAATTGTACCGTATATCCTAATTGCTTGTGTATAATGCCGGCAGGCAGGACGGGCGGCCGGCGCGTCACTCACTGACGTCAGTTGCCTGCGCCGCCTGCTTCATTCATAAAGGAGGCGGTGCAGGCACGTGACATCAGGGAGTTACGCTGCCGCCCGCCCGGCCTGCCTGCATTCTACACAAGCAATTAGGATATACGGTACAATAGAACGGCCGCTAGAGGGCAGACGTTCTCTGGCTTGTAGGCTGCCGCGTATGCGCTGAAGAGGCGGCTTTCTTGTGTCAAAAAAAAAATAAAAAAGCGAGAATAAAAAGGTGAAGGCTGGTGAAGGCTGGCGGCGGCTGCGCGGGCCACATGACGAGGTCTGGCGGGCCGGATTCGGCCCGCGGGCCTTGTGTTTGATACCCGTGCCCTAAGGTATATATATTTTTTTCCCTTACAAAGTCTCATATTCCACTAACTTGTGACAAAAAATAAAAACTTCCATGAACTCACTATGCCCATCACGAAATACCTTGGGGTGTCTTCTTTCCAAAATGGGGTAACTTGTGGGGTATTTATACTGCCCTTGCATTTTAGGGGACCTAAAGCGTGAGAAGAAGTCTGGAATCCAAATGCCTAAAAAATGCCCTGTGAAATCCTAAAGGTGCTCTTTAGAATTTGGGCCCCTTTGGGCACCTAGGCTGCAAAAGTGTCACACATGTGGTATCGCCGTACTCGGGAGAAGTTGGGCAATGTGTTTTGCATTGTATTTTTACATATACCCATGCTGGGTGAGAGAAATATCTCTGTAAAAGTCAACTTTTCCCATTTTTTCATACAAAGTTGTCATTTTAGAGAGATATTTCTCTCACCCAGCATGGGTATATGGCATTGTGTTTTGGGGTGTCTTTTTACATATACCCATGCTAGGAATATCTCTGTAAATTGACAACTTTGTATAAAAAAAATAAAAAAGTTGTCATTTACAGAGATATTTCTCACACACAGTATGGGTATATGTAAAATTACAACCCAAAACACATTGCCCTACTTCTCCTGAGTACGACAATACCACATGTGTGACACTTCTTTGCAGCCTAGGTTCGCAAAGGGGCCCAAATTCTAATGAGAATCTTTACGATTTCACAGGGCATTTTTTACGCATTTGGATTCCAAACTACTTCTCACGCTTTAGGTCCCCTAAAATGCCAGGGCAGTATAAATACCCCACAAGTGACCCCTGACCCCATTTTTGAAAGAAGACACCCCAAGGTATTCCGTGAGGGGCATCGCAAGTTCCTAGAATTTTTTTTGGCACAAGTTAGCGGAAAATTATTTTGTAAAAAAAAAAAAAAAAAAAAAAAAAAGCCTCATATTCCACTAACTTGTGACAAAAAATTAAATTTTACATGAACTCGCCATGCCCCTCACGAAATACCTTGGGGTGTCTTCTTTCCAAAATGGGGTCACATGTGGGGTATTTATACTGCCCTGGCATTTTAGGGGCACTAAAGCGTGAGAAGAAGTCTGGAATATAAATGTCTAAAAAATTTTACGCATTTGGATTCAGTGAGGGGTATGGTGAGTTCATGTGAGATTTTGTTTTTTGTCACAAGTTAGTGGAGACTTTGTAAGAAAAAACAAAAAAAAATAAAAAATCTATTTCCGCTAACTTGTGACAAAAAAGAAAAAAATCTTCTATGAACTCGCCATGCCCCTCAAAAGTGATCTTTATAGCGCCGCAGCGATTTTACAGTGTTTTTGCAGTGATCAGAAAAAAAATAATAATTTCTGTCACTGCGGTGGGGCGGACTGAACGCAAGTGTGCGCACAAGATCAGGCCTGATCGGGCGAACACTGCGTTTTTTGTAGAGCCTATAGAACATGTCCTATTCTTGTCCGCAATTGCGGACAAGAAAAGGCATTTTCTATATAGTTCTGGCAATGTGCGGATCCGCAAAATGTGGAAAGCACATTGCCGGTGTCCATGTTTTGCGGATCCGCGGTGTCCGTGTTTTGCGAATCCGCAGATCCGTGGATCCGCAAAACACATACGGACGTCTGAATGGAGCCTTACAGGGGGGGTGATCAGGGAATCTATATGGGGTGATCACCCCCCTGTCATTCATCACCCCCCTGTAAGGCTCCATTCAGACATCCGTATGTGTTTTGCGGATACGCGGATCCGATCCGTGGATCCGCAAAACACATACGGACGTCTGAATGAAGCCTTACAGGGGGGGTGATCAGGAAGGTGATCAGGGAGTCTAATATGGGGTGAT
Source organism: Bufo bufo (assembly GCF_905171765.1). NCBI lineage: Eukaryota > Metazoa > Chordata > Amphibia > Anura > Bufonidae > Bufo > Bufo bufo. Next base: position 90,404,525 of record NC_053391.1, read on the forward strand.
CAGGGGTTAATAAGTGACAGGGGAGGGGGTGTAGTGTAGTGGTGTTTGGTGCTACTTTACAGGGCTGCCTGTGTCCTCTGGTGGTCGATCCAAGCAAAAGGGACCACAAGAGGACCAGGTAGCAGGTATATTAGACGCTGTTAACAAAACAGCGTCTAATATACCTTTCAGGGGTTAAAAAAAAAAAAAAAAACGCATCTACAGCCTGCCAGCGAATGATCGCCGCTGGCAGGCTGTAGATCAGCTCGTTTACCTTCCGATCCTGTGTGCGCGTGTTCACAGGAAATCTCGCGTCTCGCGAGATGACGCGCCGGCGCGTCAAGGAGGAATGAATCGACCGCCTCCGGAACGCAATCCGACGTTAGGTGGCTCGGAGGCGGTTAAGGCCCCTTTTAGAGTCTCATCTCGGAACTGAGCAGTCCCAAAGTTTCCCCGAGGTCCCTCTAAATCAGGGACCGTCTCCTCGAGGGCAGACTCCTCCCCATTCTCACCTACCATGGCCGAGAACGGAAAGTCAGGGACCATCTCAGGGTCAAGGAGCACGGGGCTGTCTGCACCCCCAGGGCGTTGTTGCGATACGGTCTTGGCCCACAGGTCCCAGAACACAGGACAGTCTCGGCCAAAAATCATCTCGTGCATCAACCCCTGCACGACCCCTACCTGGTGGTACACCGTACCCTCTTCTGTTTTTAAGGTGACCTGGGCTATTGGGTAGACCTTGGTATCTCCATGAATGCAGGTGACTCCCAAGGTCTTTCCAGGAACCAACTTATGAGGAATAGGGGCCGTTAGGAGCGTGACCAGGCTCCCCGAGTCCAGAAGTCCCGTTGTGGGGTTGCCATTCACATTAATCGCACAAAAGGGAAGTCTTTGCTCAACGTTTGGAATCGCACTACACGCAAACATTGAGGTTCGTCTCCTCACAGAACAGTCCATTTGTTCTGGGCTGATGGGACATTGGGCTGCCATATGTCCCAGGCCATGGCACCTCCAGCAGATGACCTCTCTTAGGGACGGCTGTGGTGTTGGTTCTGGTAGACTCTTGGCCTCATAACGACCACCCTGAGGGGGTTTTAGTCCCTTTCTCTTAACTTCAGAGTCAACCCGCACCTTCCAGTAGGGGGGAGTTCAAGGATCCTGAGGCAGCTAGGGTGGGCTCTACGGCATAGTACCTCTCTACGAAGCCTATTAAGTCATCTGCAGTCTGCGGATTTCCTTGTTCAACCAAGCACTGTACCGGCTATGAATCGGTCCATTACGACCCGCTCCACCATTTTGGCTGGGGAACAGACATCCGGCTGTAGCCATTTTTGGACGAGGTACAGTAGGTCAAACTTTAGAGACCTGGGAGGCTTGCTTCTCTGAAACCCCCACTGGTGCACCCTCTGAGCTTGGACGGTAATGGTTACCCCAGAAATGCCAATATTTCTGCCTTTAATCGGGAGAATTCCCGTGCATCCTGCAACGATAAGTCATAATACGCCTTCTGGGGTTCGCCTGAGAGAAAGGGGGCCAGCACCTCGTCCCATTGCTCAGCTGGTAGTCTCTCACACTCAGTGACCAACTCAAAGACGGTGAGGAAGGCTTCTATGTCGTCCTCTGCGGTCATTTTTTGTAAGGCAGGCTGCATGTTTTTTCTTCTGCCCAAATTCTGTTCAGCTACATACCCCACTGGTTGTGCTGCCACCCCCTCTCTTAGGGTTGCAATTTGCTCCGACAGTAGGTGGTTTATCTCCTGTTGATGGGCATTAGCCTGCCGTTGAGCCTGAAAAGCCTCTGCATGAACCCTTTGCTGCTGCTCCAAGGCCTGTCGCTGCTGCAGATTGCTCTGCACCATCTGCTTGATAAGATCCTCCATTTTCACCGACTCTTGTTGAAGCTCCACTGTTGCTTTAACCCAGGACATCAATTGGAAAACTTCCTTTCAACAAAAGTCCATTCAGTAATTTAGGCTTCTGGCCCTTTAAGAGTCCAACCAGAAAAAAAAAAAGGCTTCTGGCATTTTAACTTGTTGCTGCTTCAAGCAATCCTGGGAGTGCCTGCATCCTCCACCAAATGTAGAGATTTCCCAAATGGTAGCCTGCGGATAAATACACAGCAGCCTTTTTGCGGTGAAAATTAAAGTAATAAATGTCTTTTATTGTTGGCACACAACAGGTCAACAGGCGGCAGTGATACTACAGCCGACACTTAAAGAAAAACAATTTAGTCCCGCATCTGGTAAAATCACACAGGTATGATTAAGGCACAGTACCGTAATCCCAACGGAGTGGAGGGGGATCTCAATTTGTCCAGAGCTCCACCGTCAGCCAGGTAATCACACACGTACATGACCCTGCTGGCTGACTTTTGCAAGCCAGTCAAAATCCGTCCTGGACCGTGGGGAGTAGTCACCCACCCAGCACTATGACTACTCCCAGTAAGAGCCGTCCCAGATTAGCTTTTCACAGCTATGCTAACTACTAAAGTGTCTATCTGCAACTGCTGTGGATACATGCACTACTGGCTCATACTTCACCAAGGCCAGGAACCTCGGTGACACATATCTTCAATCTATGATAGTCCCTTGTGCCTTCCTACAATATATATTGTGGGGATTCACTCTGGTAGTTAGGAATAGCGGATGCAGTATAGAGGCAAAGTACACGGTTCTTGAATCAAACAGCGGTGTTTATTCACACATTGGTGTATAACAAAATGCAGGTAAGGTGCATCACAAAACGCAGGTGGCTTGGTGTTTGTTCACACACAAGGAAAGTCCATAAACAATAAAAGTCACCTTTTCTCCTGGGTGTTAATTAACACCCTGCTAGCAGTTCAGCCTCAAGTCCATAGGCGAACTGTTCACTTTTAAGAGGGGCCCGTGTCCTCCAGCCCGCTCAAACCTCAAATTCCAGCACAGCCCTCAGTTCACAGCACACAGACTCCTGAGCTCCACTGTCAGAGGGAGGTAAATCCACCACATCTGGCAGTGCTGGCTGGTTTTTATGCCTTGCAAAACCTTGCCTGGAACATGGGGAGTAGTTACTGCCCCAGCACTTTGACTACTCCCAGTAAGAGCCGTCCCGGATCAGCTATGACAGCCATGCTAAATCTCACGGTGTCAATTAGGAATAGCTGCTGCTGACACATGCACTACCGGCTCTTACTTTACCGAGGCCAGGAACCTCGGTGACACATACCTTCCATCCACGATGATTCCAGGTACCTTCTTATAATATATACACACATACACATACATATACACACACACACACACACACACACACACACACACACACAGGTGAAACTCAAAAATTCAAATAACGTGCAACAGTCCATTTATTTCAGTAATGCAAATTAAAATGAATTGCATAATGTAGCTTAAAATTAGAATTTTGGGAAAAGGTTCAATAATCTAGGCTTAAAGTGTCACACTCTAGCCAGCTAATTAATCCATATCAATAGGTGATAAAGTAAAGCTTCCCTAATAAATATGGATCACAGAAGGTGTGGGATACGCAAAAATGTAACTTTTATTGGTATATCAATAAAATAGGGGGAAGAACATGACCTAAAAAATCCCTAATAATTATAGGCAGGTGGGGTGGCACTAACCAAGTGCTCAAACAAACAGTGACATGTGAACCCACCATGTGTATAGTGTCGCCACCTCCACTCTGTAGCCAAAGGGATATGAAAATGTGTCCCAATATCAAACCACCTCCTTGAACCTGGAAGGCTATCCAGGTACAACTATGGAGGGGTATGATAGGAATCACATACAAGCTAATCACCAACAGCTGATGCTATAGTGGTAGCATGAGAGCCAGGAGACAAGTGTATTTCTGTGATAGACACTACAATGTCCCAGCGCTCTCAGACAAGCTGTGGTGATTAAATTGGGAAGAACAGGGTTGGGTGCAGATCAGGGTGCCCTGGTTATACGGCGTCCTGATACACTGTGTTAAGCATGGATCACCTCTGTACTGTATGATTCAGGTTGTAGCAACACAGCCAAAGGTATCCTGCAGGATCGCACCCAATCCTACTTCCCAAGAGAACTGTCATCTAGCTCATGCTATCGCAGTAATACTAGCTCAACACGTTTCCTCTATGTAAGAATCATCAGGAGCAAAAATAACCTGCCTATCTAAGCTGAGCTATCTCATTCATTCAGAGCAACAGCATGACAGCATATCCGGCGCTAGTACGGCCGTGAGGCGGCGGCCGAAAGCGCTCTGATGTAAGGAGGAAAGCCCTCCCCCATTGATGACGCAGGGATCGCATGTTAGCCAATCATGTGTGGAAGGGGCGGGGTGCCTATACACCTCCCACATCACGCTGGCTAGACCAAAGTAAGCGATGCCTGCATCTAGGAACAGTGTATATGTATGAGGAATACTTGGCAAAACATTGAATAATGCTGGATGGAATTCGAGAAGGGATATGTGAAGGAAATGAAAATTAGCAGCAACCGCCTATGTAGATGTCATTATCCATAGGGAGCACACTACAAGCTGAAACTATCTGCATCACAAAAACAGTGAACAATCGCTATTGGTTACCATTGGTTACCACGGGAGGAAGAACGAAACATTCAAAAAGTGCCATATATGTATCAGATCTGAATTTTAATCAGGGGGAGCAAACAAAAAGTCAGCACTCATTAATAAAAAAAAAATAAAAAATAAAAAATAAAGGGGAGGCGCCAGTTTTTTAGGCGACTATTCAATGAAACTGAGGTATGATATATGGTCATTTAGCCCGTTAGGGCGAAGGGCCCCCAATTTAAAGGTCCATTGCGCCTCTTTTTGAAGGACCCTCTGATCCAGGTTGCCCCCTCTAGGAGAAGGTCTGACAATCTCTATCCCCTGAAAACAGATAGACCCAATATCCCCCGAGTGACAGGTGTTGACATGATGGGACACAGGAGTGTCCACGTTCTTTTTTATATCATTAATATGCTCCCCTATACGACGGCGAAGCTCACAAATCGTCTTTCCCACGTATTGGAGCCCACAGACGCATGTGGCCAGGTAAAGCACACCAGAGGATCTGCAGTTAATAAACGTACGGATGGTATATGTTTTTCGCAGTAACTGTACTGCTGAACTCAGAACCCCTTTTGAAAGAATCACAAGCTATGCAACCGCCGCAGCGAAACGACCCTTTAGGGGGGTCTCCTAGCCATGTAGAAGAGACTGGAGACTGATTGCGGCTTCTACCACAAGCTCAGGGGTGTGGCCATGGGCAGTCCTTGTGGCCTGTCTTATGCCAACCTATACCTGGGCTGGTGGGAGAGGGAGGTAGTTTTTGGCGACGAGATGGTGGGTTGGGCAGGTCCCATCACGATATGGGTTAGGTACATCGATGATGTACTGATCTTCGGGAATGGGACCGTTCAGGAGTTCAATGAATTTGTGAGGGTCCTGAATGTAAACAAGTGTGGTCTGTTTTTCACCTTCGAGATCAATGCAACACAAATAACATTCCTCGACCTCACCATCTTCAAAACGGAGGATGGCAAAATTCATACCAGTTTATACTGGAAAAGTACGGCAACAAATACGCTATTACACTGGGACAGTTGCCATCCATATCCTTTAAAGAAAGGAATACCCAAGGGCCAATTCTTCCGTATGGGTTGCAATTGCTCCTCCCTCTCAGATTTTCAGATTAAAGCTGGTGATTTGACTAACAGGTTTATCAATCGTGGATACCCTCGTGGCATACTTGGCTCTGCCTATCAGCATTCGGTATCCTGCACTCGTGAGGCATTATTAAATCCTCGGGAGCGAGGTGAGAGCCAAGGGCAGGTTCGCCTTATTGCCACCTTCGATGGGGCAAGTGGTGCCATACGTGATATTATCAGTAAGCACTGGGGGATTCTACAGATGGACCCTGACGTGGGTCACCTTATGGGCCCCACACCTGCAATTACATTTCGGAGGGGCCGCAATCTTAAGGATCGCCTCTGCCACAGCCATTTTCAGTCTCCAGTCTCTTCTACATGGCTAGGAGACTCCCCTAAAGGGACGTTTCACTGTGGCGGTTGCATAGCCTGTGATTCTATCAAAAGGGGTTCTGAGTTCAGCAGTACAGTTACTGCGAAAACATATACCATCCGTACGTTTATTAACTGCAGATCCTCTGGTGTGGTTTACCTGGCCACATGCGTCTGTGGGCTCCAATACGCGGGGAAGACGATTCGTGAGTTTTGCCGTCGTATAGGGGAGCATATTAATGATATAAAAAAAAGAACGTGGACACTCCTGTGTCCCGTCACGTCAACACCTGTCACTCGGGGGATATTGGGTCTGTTTTCAGGGGATAGAGATTGTCAGAGCTTCTCCTAGAGGGGGCAACCTGGATCAGAGTGTCCTTAAAAAAAGAGGCGCAATGGACCTTTAAATTGGGGACCCTTCGCCCTAACGGGCTGAATGACCATATATCATACCTCAGTTTCATTGAATAGTCGCCTAAAAAACGGGTGCCCCCCCTTTTTTTTTTATTAATGGAGTGCTGACTTTTTGTATGCTCCCCCTGATTAAAATTCAGATCTGATACATATATGGCACTTTTTGAATGTTGTTTCGTTCTTCCTCCCATGGTAACCAATAGCGATTGTTCACTGTTTTTGTGATGCAGATAGTTTCAGCTTGTAGTGTGCTCCCTATGGATAATGACATCTACATAGGCGGTTGCTGCTGATTTTCGTTGTTTCCTTCACATATCCCTTCTCGATATTCCATCCAGCATTATTCAATATTTTGGCAAGTATTCCTCTATACATATACACTATACCTAGATGCAGGCATCGCTTACTTTGGTCTAGCCAGCGTGATGTGGGAGGTGTATAGGCACCCCGCCCCTTCCACACATGATTGGCTAACATGCGATCCCTGCGTCATCAATGGGGGAGGGCTTTCCTCCTTACATCAGAGCGCTTTCGGCCGCCGCCTCACGGCCGTACTAGCACCGGATATGCTGTCATGCTGTTGCTCTGAATGAATGAGATAGCTCAGCTTAAATAGGCAGGTTATTTTTGCTCCTGATGATTCTTACATAGAAGAAACGCGTTGAGCTAGTATTACTGCGATAGCATGAGCTAGATGACAGTTCTCTTGGGAAGTAGGATTGGGTGCGATCCTGCAGGATACCTTTGGCTGTGTTTCTACAACCTGAATCATACAGTACAGAGGTGATCCATGCTTAACACAGTGTATCAGGACGCCGTATAACCAGGGCACCCTGATCTGCACCCAACCCTGTTCTTCCCAATTTAATCACCACAGCTTGTCAGAGCGCTGGGACATTGTAGTGTCTATCACAGAAATACACTTGTCTCCTGGCTCTCATGCTACCACTATAGCATCAGCTGTTGGTGATTAGCTTGTATGTGATTCCTATCATACCCCTCCATAGTTGTACCTGGATAGCCTTCCAGGTTCAAGGAGGTGGTTTGATATTGGGACACATTTTCATATCCCTTTGGCTACAGAGAGGAGGTGGCGACACTATACACATGGTGGGTTCACATGTCACTGTTTGTTTGAGCACTTGGTTAGTGCCACCCCAACTGCCTATAATTATTAGGGATTTTTTAGGTTACGTTCTTCCCCCTATTTTATTGATATACCAATAAAAGTTACATTTTAGCGTAATTAATCCATATCTCCCGAGCAAAGGGTACCTCAAAATTTTTACTTTGGGGTTTCATAAGCTGTAAGCCATAATCATCCAAATTATAACTAAGGCTTGAAATATCTCACTTTGCATGTAATGAGTCTATCTCATATGTTAGTTTCACCTTTTAAGTTGCATTACTGAAATAAATGAACTTTGCACAGTATTCTAATTTTTCGAGTTTCGCCTGTATATATACAGTGAGGAACAGAAGTATTTGAACACCCTGTGATTTTGCAAGTTCAGGAAATCACATTGTATGATTTTTAAAGAATTTATTTGTCTTGCACTGTTGAACATACCGGTAAGTATTTGAACACCTGAGAAAATCAGTGTTAATATTTGGTACAGAAGCCAAGTAGTTCTTGACCAGGTTTGCACACACTGCAGCAGGGATTTTGGCCCACTCCTCCACACAGATCTCCTCTACATCTGTCAGGTTTCGGGGCTGTTGCTGAGCAACACGGAGTTTCAGCGCCCTCCAAAGATGTTCTATTGGATTTTGGTCTGGAGACTGGCTAGGCCACTCCAGAACCTTGATATGCTTCTTACCGAGCCACTCCTTGGTTATCCTGGCTGTGTGCTTCAGGTCGTTGTCATGTTGGAAGACCCAGCCACGAACCATCTTCAATACTCTGACTGAAGGAAGGAGGTTGTTGCTCAAAATCTCCCAATAAATGGCCCCATTCATCCTCTCCATAATACAGTGCAGTCGTCCTGTCCCCTTCACAGAAAAGCACCCCCAAAGCATGATTTTACCACCCCCATGCTTCACAGTAGGGATGGTGTTCTTGGGATGCAACTCATCCTTCTTTTTCCTCCAAACACGACGAGTGATGTTTACACCAAAAAGTTCTACTTTGGTCTCATCTGACCACATGACTTTCTCCCATGCCTCCTCTGGATCATCCAGATGGTCATTGGCAAACTTCAGACGGGCCTGGACATGTGAGGACTTGAGCAGGGGAACCTTCCGTGCAATGCATGATTTAAAACCATGACGGCGTAGTGTTCTACGTACAGTGACCTTTAAAACTGTGGTCCCAGCTCTCTTCATGTCATTGACCAGCTCCTCCCTTGTAGTTCTGGGCTGATTCCTCACCTTTCATATCATCAGCGATACCCCACGAGGTGAGATCTTGCATGGAGCCCCAGTCCGAGGGAGTCTGACAGTCGTCTTTAGCCTCTTCCATTTTCTAACAATTGCTCCAACAGTTGATCTATTTTCACCAAGCCGCTTGGCAATTGCCCCATAGCCATTTCCAGCCTTGTGGAGGTCGACAATTTTGTCTCTGGTGTCTTTTGACAGCTCTTTGCCCTTGCCCATGGTAGTAGTTGGATTCTGACTGACTGTGGAGTGGACAGGTGCTATTAAGTTAGATTAATGAGTGGAGTAGAGGTGGACTTTTTAAAAGGCACAGTAACAGGTCTTTGAGACAGAATTCTTGCTGTTTCTCAGGTGTTCAAATACTTATGTTCAGCAGTGCAAGAAAAATAAATTAATTATTTAAAAATCATCCAATGTGATTTCCTGAATTTATTTTTTAACCACCTCAGCCCCCAGTGATTAAACACCCTGAAAGACCAGGCCACTTTTTACACTTCTGACCTACACTACTTTCACCGTTTATTGCTCGGTCATGCAACTTATCACCCAAATGAATTTTACCTCCTTTTCTTCTCACTAATAGAGCTTTCATTTGGTGGTATTTCATTGCTGCTGACATTTTTACTTTTTTTGTTATTAATCGAAATTTAACGATTTTTTTGCAAAAAAATGACATTTTTCACTTTCAGTTGTAAAATTTTGCAAAAAAAACGACATCCATATATAAATTTTGCTCTAAATTTATTGTTCTACATGTGTTACAAAAAATGTTTGGGTAAAAAAAAAAAAATGGTTTGGGTAAAAGTTATAGCGTTTACAAACTATGGTACAAAAATGTGAATTTCCGCTTTTTGAAGCAGCTCTGACTTTCTGAGCACCTGTCGTCATGTTTCCTGAGGTTCTACAATGCCCAGACAGTACAAACACCCCACAAATGACCCCATTTCGGAAAGTACACACCCTAAGGTATTCGCTGATGGGCATAGTGAGTTCATAGAACTTTTTATTTTTTGTCACAAGTTAGCGGAAAATGATGATTTTTATTTTTTTCTTACAAAGTCTCATATTCCATTAACTTGTGACAAAAAATAAAAAGTTCTATGAACTCACTATGCCCATCACGAAATACCTTGGGGTCTCTTCTTTCCAAAATGGGGTCACTTGTGGGGTAGTTATACTGCCCTGGCATTTTCCAGGGGCCCTAATGTGTGGTAAGTAGGTAAATGACCAGTGAAATCCGAAAGGTGCTCTTTGGAATATGGGCCCCTTTGCCCACCTAGGCTGCAAAAAAGTGTCACACATCTGGTATCTCCGTACTCAGGAGAAGGTGGGGAATGTGTTTTGGGGTGTCATTTTACATATACCCATGCTGGGTGAGAGAAATATCTTGGCAAAAGACAACTTTTCCCATTTTTTTATACAAAGTTGGCATTTGACCAAGATATTTATCTCACCCAGCATGGGTATATGTAAAAAGACACCCCAAAACACATTCCTCAACTTCTCCTGAATACAGAGATACCAGATGTGTGACACTTTTTTGCAGCCTAGGTGGGCAAAGGGGCCCATATTCCAAAGAGCACCTTTCGGATTCCACAGGTCATTTTTTACAGAATTTGATTTCAAACTCCTTACCACACATTTGGGCCCCTAGAATGCCAGGGCAGTATAACTACCCCACAAGTGACCCCATTTTGGAAAGAAGACACCCCAAGGTATTCCGTGAGGGGCATGGCGAGTTCCTAGAATTTTTTATTTTTTGTCACAAGTTAGTGGAAAATGCTGATTTTTTTTTTCATACAAAGTCTCATATTCCACTAACTTGTGACAAAAAATAAAAACTTCCATGAACTCACTATGCCCATCAGCGAATACCGTGGGGTCTCTTCTTTCCGAAATGGGGTCACTTGTGGGGTAGTTATACTGTAGTTATACTGCCCTGGCATTCTAGGGGCCCAAATGTGTGGTAAGGAGTTTGAAATCAAATTCTGTAAAAAATGACGAGTGAAATCCGAAAGGTGCTCTTTGGAATATGGGCCCCTTTGCCCACCTAGGCTGCAAAAAAGTGTCACACATCTGGTATCTCCGTATTCAGTAGAAGTTGGGGAATGTGTTTTGGGGTGTCATTTTACATATACCCATGCTGGGTGAGATAAATATCTTGGTCAAATGCCAACTTTGTATAAAAAAATGGGAAAAGTTGTCTTTTGCCAAGATATTTCTCTCACCCAGCATGGGTATATGTAAAATGACACCCCAAAACACATTCCCCAACTTCTCCTGAATACGGAGATACCACATGTGTGACACTTTTTTGCAGCCTAGGTGGGCAAAGGGGCCCATATTCCAAAGAGCACCTTTCGGATTTCACTCGTCATTTTTTACAGAATTTGATTTCAAACTCCTTACCACACATTTGGGCCCCTAGAATGCCAGGGCAGTATAACTACCCCACAAGTGACCCCATTTTGGAAAGAAGAGACCCCAAGGTATTCGCTGATGGGCATAGTGAGTTCATGGAAGTTTTTATTTTTTGTCACAAGTTAGTGGAATATGAGACTTTGTATGAAAAAAAAAAAAAAAAAAAAAAAATCATCATTTTCCACTAACTTGTGACAAAAAATAAAAAATTCTAGGAACTCGCCATGCCCCTCACGGAATACCTTGGGGTGTCTTCTTTCCAAAATGGGGTCAGTTGTGGGGTAGTTATACTGCCCTGGCATTTTCCAGGGGCCCTAATGTGTGGTAAGTAGGTAAATGACCAGTGAAATCCGAAAGGTGCTCTTTGGAATGTGGGCCCCTTTGCCCACCTAGGCTGCAAAAAAGTGTCACACGTGGTATCGCCGTATTCAGGAGACGTTGGGGAATGTGTTTTGGGGTGTCTTTTTACATATACCCATGCTGGGTGAGAGAAATATCTTGGCAAAAGACAACTTTTCCCATTTTTTTATACAAAGTTGGCATTTGACCAAGATATTTATCTCACCCAGCATGGGTATATGTAAAATGACACCCCAAAACACATTCCCCAACTTCTCCTGAGTACGGCGATACCAGATGTGTGACACTTTTTTGCAGCCTAGATGCGCAAAGGGGCCCAAATTCCTTTTAGGAGGGCATTTTTAGACATTTGGATACCAGACTTCTTCTCACGCTTTGGGGCCCCTAGAATGCCAGGGCAGTATAAATACCCCACATGTGACCCCATTTTGGAAAGAAGACACCCCAAGGTATTCAATGAGGGGCATGGCGAGTTCATAGAATTTTTTTTTTTTTGGCACAAGTTAGCGGAAATTGATATTTTTTATTTTTTTCTCACAAAGTCTCCCGTTCCGCTAACTTGGGACAAAAATTTCAATCTTTCATGGACTCAATATGCCCCTCACGGAATACCTGGGGGTGTCTTCTTTCCGAAATGGGGTCACATGTGGGGTATTTATACTGCCCTGGCATTCTAGGGGCCCTAAAGCGTGAGAAGAAGTCTGGAATATAAATGTCTAAAAAATTTTACGCATTTGGATTCCGTGAGGGGTATGGTGAGTTCATGTGAGATTTTATTTTTTGTCACAAGTTAGTGGAATATGAGACTTTGTAAGAAAAAAAAAATAATAATTCCGCTAACTTGGGCCAAAAAAATGTCTGAATGGAGCCTTACAGGGGGTGATCAATGACAGGGGGGGTGATCAATGACAGGGGGGGATGATCAATGACAGGGGGGGATGATCAATGACAGGGGGGTGATCAGAGAGTCTATATGGGGTGATCACCACAGTCATTGATCACGCCCCTGTAAGGCTTCATTCAGACGTCCGTATGCGTTTTGCGGATCCGATCCATCTATCAGTGGATCCGTAAAAATCATGCGGACGTCTGAATGGAGCTTTACAGGGGGTTGATCAATGACAGGGGGGTAATCAATGACAGGGGGGTGATCAGGGAGTCTATATGGGGTGATCACCACAGTCATTGATCACTCCCCTGTAAGGCTCCATTCAGACGTCCGTATGCGTTTTGCGGATCCGATCCATCTATCAGTGGATCCGTAAAAATCATGCGGACATCTGAATGGAGCTTTACAGGGGGTTGATCAATGACAGGGGTGTAATCAATGACAGGGGGGTGATCAGGGAGTCTATATGGGGTGATAACCACAGTCATTGATCACGCCCCTGTAAGGCTTCATTCAGACGTCCGTATGCGTTTTGCGGATCCGATCCATCTATCAGTGGATCCGTAAAAATCATGCGGACGTCTGAATGGAGCTTTACAGGGGGTTGATCAATGACAGGGGTGTAATCAATGACAGGGGGGTGATCAGGGAGTCTATATGGGGTGATCAGGGGCTAATAAGGGGTTAATAAGTGACGGGGGGGGGTGTAGTGTAGTGTAGTGGTGCTTGGTGGGACTTTACTGAGCTACCTGTGTCCTCTGGTGGTCGATCCAAACAAAGGGGACCACCAGAGGACCAGGTAGCAGGTATATTAGACGCTGTTATCAAAACAGCGTCTAATATACCTGTTAGGGGTTAAAAAAAACACATCTCCAGCCTGCCAGCGAATGATCGCCGCTGGCAGGCTGGAGATCAACTCTCTTACCTTCCGTTCCTGTGAGCGCGCGCGCCTGTGTGCGCGCGTTCACAGGAAATCCCGGCTCACGCGAGATGACTCGTATATGCGTCGCTGAGCGCAGGGCTGCCACCTCCGGAACGCGAATCTGCGTACAGCGGTCCGGAGGTGGTTAATACTGTCCCTCAGAGGAGGAATGCACCTACAATGTGTATTTCAGACCCCTCTATGATTTCTAAGTGGGAGAACTTGCAAAATCAAAGGGTGTTCAAATACTTCTGTTCCTCACTGTATATATACACACACAATATACTGTCCTCTTCTGTGTTAATTACTTTACACAGTTTAGTGTCATCTGCAAAAATTGCTATTTTACTGTGCAAGCCTTCTACAGGATCATTAATAAATATATTGACCCCTGTGGTACCCCACTAGTGACAGTGACCCAATCTGAGTGTGTACCGTTAATAACCACCCTCTGTTTACCATCACTGAGCCAGTTCCTTACCAACATAAGGCTGGGTTCACATTACAGTTTCATTATCCTGTTCTTCCGACGGTTTAGAAGAACAAACAAAATAAAATAAATAAATAAATCAGGATACTGTGAATCAGTTAAACATCCATTTAAAAAAAAAAAATACATTTCCTGCATGCAGTACTTTTTTCCCCCCTTCTTATTTTACAGGATCCTTTTAATTTTTTCTGTTCTTGTGACGGCTCAAAAGAACGGAAAATGAAAAGGAGATGTGAACCCAGCCAAGGCACAGTATCGAATGTGTGCAAGCTTGACCACCACAGCCGGATTGCAGGGTGGTCATAACATGGAAACGAGAAGTGCATAAAGTGAAGGAAAAATGAATCCAGCCAGCAAAGGAGGCAATATGGACAATCACAGTACATTAGTAAGTGCCTTGTAATAACTTTCTCTTCATGATAAATGCAATTTGCTGAAGTGACAACCCTTTAAAGTTGATACTTTCATTTATCATTCTAGTACACTTGCTTGACAACACATTTCTTCTGCACACAAGATATGACATCCTGATAAACAAGCAACAGTCATCGGCTATTGCATACTGCAGATATTGTTACTAAGGAAAGACTGAATCAGGACAAATGGAGACCGAGCCAAACTCTGTAACTAAATAGAGAGACTGCACACAACTCACATACCTTGTGATATCCCGTAGATCTCCTCGGCTATGCGTGCAGCTTCTTTTCGATTCCCTCGGACAATGTAAAAATGAGTGAGCAGAGCCAGTGACACTTTGATCAAAAGTTTAAAGCAGAAGAGGGCAAATATGGCCACGTAAATATTACTGAAGGCCAGGAGGATAGAACTAGTATCCATTGTAGCCACCTCTCAGCTGAGACGCTTGCACTGTAGCAGTCTATTTTTGGCCTCCCTGCAAAGCTATTTTAGAACTTTCCACTGCTGGTCGACTTCAGAGAACAAATCTCTTTATTAAGTGAACAGCGCCTACATGCCATATACCGTAAACATAAAATACATAAAAACGGAAGTGCTGCAGTCTTCTGGAATCCAAAAGCACAAAGGGTTGCATTTACTAATGCGAGTGTTCCTAGACTGTGGCACAATTTAGCGTATCTAGGTTTAGCGAAAGTTCCTGCGCCTTGTCTTAAAGGGTGTGGCTTGCCAGGAAAGAGGGGTGACCCAAGATGTGACCTTTGCAACAAAATGATGCCACTATACTGGCACAAAATTCTGTCTCAAAGTAGGCCAACCAATAGCTGGTATAGAGTTAGACAAAAATATCTAGCTCTATACCACATTTATAATCCAGCCTGAGCCACGGTAATCAATCTGGTCTTGAAAAATCTGCGCCGGTCTCGATTTCTGCCTCGTCATATATTAGGTGCATCCTCCGGCAGTCTGCGCGCATAGACAGAAATCTACAGAAGCTCAGGGATATCGGTCTTAATTTGTGCCAGAAAACTGGAGAAAATGAAGATAAATTTGTCAACGCCACTGGCCGCATCCCCTCCCCACTCCTTTCAGAAAAGTGGGGAGGGTGGCATAAAAACACCACTTGTGACAGTATACTGTATTGTCACAATGGCGTCTAGTGGTGATAAGCCATTAATGTCTGAGATATGCTAACCTCTAAGTATAGTTCTCGTTTTTTAATCCACACCAGGTTTTAACTTCAAAAAGTGCACTAAACACTTGATCAAAACCCGAATGTGGTCTGACACCTAAACAGCAATGTTTATACTGTTGGGATATACTTTATTTTGACCATATGAAGAAAGGTGAGGACTGACCTGATATTTAATGTGAGGCTTGTGCACAATAGGGCTGCGGTGCTGCCCCAAGCTATTTTATTTATTTATCTACAAGGAACATGTCCGATTGTGAACTGGTCACCTTCTTTTATCCAAAAGACTGAAGATTCTAAAATAACAAAACCACAATTTCAGTCGTTGATTGATGCACATGTCAGTCGTGTTCTATAAAGCCTTATTAATCTAGTGAAAATGCGGAATATTAACTTTAGACTATCGGAAAGTGAACACATCAATGACTGCAGAGATTCTTATACTTTTATTACAATGCTGATCGTACATAACAAAAACAGTCATATAAACAAATGTAAGAAAACCAAGAACAGACCGATCATGGAGTGTGCAGTCAAATTGATTCACTAAAGCTAGGGCTACACGCCGACTTTGGTCATGCAGCATTAAAGGGGTTGTGCAGCGATTTATATTGATGACCCATCCTCAGAATAGGTCATCAATATTTGATCAGCGGGGGTCAGACACTCAGCACTCCCGCCGATCAGCTGTTGGACGAGGAGACGGCGCTCCATGCTAGTGCTGCTTCCTGGTCTTTACACTACTCGTCCTCTCCTGGAGCGGTGGCATAGTGTAATGACAAGTACTCACTCCACTCAAGTAAAGGAGCGAGTACTTGTCGTTACACTGCACTTTCAAGATGAAGTGCAGTGTAATGAACAGGAAGCAGAGCTCGCATGGAGAGCCGCCTCTTCTTCTAACGGCTGATGAGCGGGGGTCCTGGGTGTCTGATATTGATGACCTATCCTGGAGGACAGGTTATCGATATATATCTCTGCACAACCCTTTAAATATCTCAAGGTACCTGCACTTAGGGCTCATACACACGACGCTATGTATTTTGCGGTCCGCAAAACATGGATCAGCAAATAATAAAGGATGACATCTGTGCGCATTCAGTATTTTGCGGAACGGAATAGCTGGCCCCTAATGAACAGTCCTATTCTTGTCCTTTATGTGGAAAATAATAGGACATGTTCTATTTCTTTTGTTGAACGGACATACGGAAACAGAATACACACAGAGTAACTTTGGTTCCGCATATGGGCCACAAAAAACAAAACAAAAACGGAACGGACACGGAAAGAAAATATGTTCGTGTGCATGAGCCCTTATGCTGTGGAAAAACCTGGAGTGTGTGCAGGTACTCTTAAGGTCACAGTGACATGCCGTTCAAAAAAGATCCAATTGTGCAGGTCGCAAACTGCAAGCGTTTTTTCCAGCATTGATTTTAATGCAATTTTGGTTTGGCTGTAACTCATTTGTGACACTTCGGGGATTTCTTTTTTATTGGGTGTTCCAAATTCCAACCAAATCACACCCTAAAGTGTGGCTTCAATGCAATGTCAAGTCGCAGACATGCAAAACACCCATTTTTCTTGTATGAGTTGTAGTCATGTGACTAAAGTTGCCGAGTAGCCCTAGCCTTATTCTACCACATAAACCTTCTGGTAATACAGAATCATAACACAACTTTGAGGCATATAACATTGGAAAATTCAAAAAGGAAAAAAATGTATTTTCACATTTCACGCCTATTCAACAGGCAGGCTTACATACGGTACTTTGCACTTGGTTTAAATTGCATAGGATGCGAGATAGAAGGTTAAAATAGAAGACTCTATAGTAAAGAAGCAGCACAAAAAAAGCAAATGTGAGGACTGAAACGTAATATTACTATGCGTCTAATAAAAGGCCTTCCTAAAGTAAAGTAATCCCAATTATTTGTACATTGTACAAATAATAAATGGTGCTTTTCTGAACAGTATAGGAATATGAAGAGCAGGAAGACAAATCACTTCCTCATTCAGATGTAAGAAAAACATGCACCACTAGGGGGCGGGAATCATGGACTCCCCGGCGATCCTTGAATGAGTGGTCCCTGACACAGTCCTCTTTCATTCTCCATCGTCTAGCTAGCTATGCTAGAAATTAGGGCTTTTCTGGAGTGTTGGCCGTTTTTTAAAAACCCCTGGCATCCAGTTGTTGTAAAACTACGACTCCCATAGTTTCCCCAGAGTTGGAGTGCCGGAGGCTGCTGATCCCTGGCCTATAGTCAGAAACTTGCAATCTGATACTGGATCGACAACTTGCTTCAAGAAATTCAGAACGTACAGCAGATCTGTTAAAGAGGAGCACTCATCTCTAGGCCTGCAATAGTAAACACTTGCATGTACAAAAAATAATTTCAGCGTAGCCTTTTCTTTCTTTTTTTAATTAGTAACTAAGCGCTGGGGAGGGGGGTGTTATTCATAAGATCTATTTAGGTGGATTGACGTGTTTTTACAGTGTTTTTGTTGCATTAAAACACCAGCTCTGGTTGTGACATGGAATTCTATGGGGATTATTAAACGCACCCACACAGGCGGATTTTTGACACTTGAGCTGCATTAATGGTATTTGCTAAAATGGCAGCATGCTCTGCGTCCGATGTTTTTGTATTTTTTTTTTAACCAATGGATCTATTTTCAGGCTGCTTTACATATGAAATGATATTACAGGGGGGGGGGGGGGGGGGGAGTACATATTTTGCTATATAAAAAATTCAAGGCAAATGCCTTAAATGCACAAAGAATTATTTAAAAAAATGCTGCGGGGTGTTACAGTACACAGGATGTGTCCCTACACAGTTGGACACTGTCAGCATTGACCGGAAAGTGTCAACTTGTGGCGAGACATGTCCCATCAGGAGGGAGTATAGCAAGCCTACTTTCACACTAGCGTTTTTTTCGGCTCAGTCATCGATCTGCAAAAACGCTTCCGTTCTGATAATACAACCGCACGCATCCGTCATGAACGGATCTGGTTGTATTAGGTCTTCTACAACCATGAC
The DNA here is from genome assembly GCF_905171765.1 of Bufo bufo. Taxonomy (NCBI): domain Eukaryota; kingdom Metazoa; phylum Chordata; class Amphibia; order Anura; family Bufonidae; genus Bufo; species Bufo bufo. The sequence goes on from NC_053391.1 coordinate 90,423,021, forward strand.
GGATCAGTCTTGAACACCACTGAAAGTCAATGGAGGACGGATCCGTTTTCTATTGTGCCAGATTGTGTCAGAGAAAACGGATCCGTCCCCATTGAATTTCATTGTGTGCCATGACGGATCCGTTTGGCTCAGTTTCGTCAGTCGGACACCAAAATGCCGCAGGCAGCGTTCTGGTGTCCGCCTCCAGAGCGGAATGGTGACTGAACGGAGGCAAACTGATGCATCCTGAGCGGATCCTTTTCCATTCAGAATGCATTAGGGAAAAACTGATCTGTTTTGGACCGCTTGTGGGAGCCCTGAATGGATCTCACAATCGGAAAGCCAAAACGCCAGTGTGAAAGTAGCCTAACAGCTATCAATTTATACATACTCTTCCAGGAGGAATATCAGAGGAAAAGCACAACACAGTTCTAAGAAAACCAACAGGGATTATTTTCCGTATATTAAATATGTAGGAGGAAAAAAACTGGATAATAGTACCACATCTATAATATAAGATATCTTTTGTGATATTACTGTGCATTTGTATTAATATAGTCTTCTTTCTGTAAACTATATAGATTTTAAGACTTAGCTTTAACCACAGCCTCAGATTTATGAAGTTAATACCTAGATAAAAAAATAAAAATAAATGCAGATGCCATTTATCAATAAATATTCATGTATTCTGAATACGGAACAATATACCATATAGCTTGTACAGATCCCATAAAGAGTAAAAGAGTGCAAACAGTAAATATAATACACATGGATTGTACACATATATCCTTGGTATAAAGATGGCTTTCATCATTTCAGAGATCTCTAGTAAGAGGCGCACATTATAAAAGGGTAACACGCTATACGCAGACATTTGGTTACAAGCAGAATGTAAGTAATAGGAGTGTAAGGAGCTTGAACCATTAGACGTCCTCCATTAGTAACACAAATTTCTGTCAAAAAGCCCTAAACATAGGTTGTTGTCATTCCAACCAATGTGATACAGTGCAGTAAGGGGGTCCTTTCCTTACATAACCCAAAAGACTGGAGTGGAGCATATATTATGGCAGAGCAGCAAATATTTGGTGCCAAGAACAGGATATGATCTCATTAGCTATTCTAACCCTATTTGAAAATGTGTTTTGCCATTCAGGAATTGAGGTATTTCCAGTAAATCACCTGCATTTATGTATGATCTTGCATTTTTGTGTCGGGGAAACATCCTTTTTACACTGCAAAGGCCCAGGCAAACACACTGAGAAATAATGGAAGCTGCGCTGTCATAGACAGGAGGAGCCTCCCATTAACAGCTGAAGTATCTGCAGGTCATGGTCACTGACTTTTCATACAACTTTGAAAAAAATCAATAGTACAAGCTACAATAAAACATTGTAATATAGCTTATCAAATAAAAATGTATTGTTCTCGAGCTGCACCTCCCCCCCCCCCCACCTTTCCTAACCTAAATTTGTATCTGAAATTTCTTCTCAAGCAGTCTCACGAGGGAACAGCTCACAGATTATGTGCGCCAATAAAAGTCTATGGAGCTGGGAGGGGGAGGAGACAGGGGATATACCAAAGAGACTGCTACAGACAGTTTCTATCGCAGCCTAAGTGCTTTATTTACATCCATAAAGGTAAGTACTTCTCTATAATGTCCTCCATAATCCTGCTGCTGTTGCTGAGTAAGAGAATGTCATAAAGCAGATTCTCATCTACTTTCTGTGTGCAATGTATGAGAGCTAGTCCCCACCAACCACCAGATCTGGGAGAACGGCAAACTAAAGTTCGAGCGTACAGATGAGAAACTGCTAATAAATGCCAGATACAATCATATAATGGCACTGTACTTCGGATTAATAAAAAGTTTGTTGAAAAATTTGGTACACTTTTGGCCGGACATGTAAAAGGAAAGATTATATACCTGCTTTCCTGTCCTGGCTCCCAGCATCTCCTCCCTCGCTGTAAGCATCCGGTTTGACATCACCACAGGCGATCACTGGCCAAGGCGGAGACCAGATCCCCTTGCATCATATGACCATTTATCATGAAGTAAGGGGAGACGGTCACCGCCGTGGCCAGTGATTGGCAGCAGCGATGTCAAACCCGATGTTTACATGGAGGGTGTCCATGGAGATATGAAGGAAGCGCCAAGAAGCAGGTAAGTCATCTTTACTTTACTGGTCCGAGCGAATGGGGAGATTTGCCAAAAACTCCCCCATTCTTTCACAAACCCTTTAAGGACTTCATCTTACTGGCACTTTCAAATTCTCACTGCATGTAAAAACATGACCATATGAATATAGTTATGTGAACAGCTCTATTGGCCTCTCAGTATGGCATAAATTAAATTGATCAACTTTTCGGAAGTGAAAAAAAAAAAACAACTTGAGACATTTAAAGCTGACTGAGCTAGTCTTTCTGTTCTAGGCAACAGCAGAACCAGCATTTGACGGAAATAAACATCCCCTGATGGACTACATTGACTATAAACGGATCTGTTTGGTTTCCATAAGGGAGTTCAACATTTTAATTGACAAAACAGTACAGCATTGCTGTGGTACATTGTCCACATCATTTAACGGCATCTAAGGTAGAGGATCCTAACCCGCTCAGGATTAAAACGCTGTGGATCTTAAATATATAGATATCCATCCATGTATAGTGCAAGTTATGTACAGTTATGGCTAAAAGTTTTAAGAATTATACATTTTGGTTTTCACAAGGTTTGCTGCTTCCGTTTTTATGGTTGCAGTTTGCATTAACTCTAGACTGTTACGAAGAGTGATCAAAATAATTGAAATGAATTGCAAAGTCATTCCTGGCCATGAAACTTGTTCATAATATCCCATTCCAGCCCTGCCACAAAATGACCAAGATCATTTAATTAATCTTCTTGTTCGTTCAGGAGAAAGTTTTAATGAGGACAAGGCAGTTGATATCACTCTGTCCTGCTGCTTCAATTAGAAGAACAAACTGGTTTCTTTAAAGGGGGTGTGGTGCTTGAAATCATTGTCTTCTTCTGTTAACCAAGGTTACCTTCAATAAAACATGTGGCAGGCAGGTGTGAGTGCATCTGCATGCACAGTGAGGTGAAGGCTTCTGGAGGATGGCCTAGTGTCAGGAGGGGCAGCAAAGAAGCAACTTCTCTCCAAGAAAAAACATCAGGGACAGACTGATGTTCTACAGGGAGTTGACTGCAGAGTACTGGAGTAAAGTTATTTTCTCTCATGAAGCCCCCTTTGGACTGTTTGGGACTAGGGCTGCAGTAAACGATTATTTTAGAAATCCAGTATTCTACCGATTATTTTTAAGATTAATTGAGTACTCTAATAAGAAAAAATGAATTAATAGACTGTTTTCCTTTATAAAAACTCATCAGACCCCCTGCCATCATTCCCCAACACCCTTCATCCCCCCTGTGCGATCAGCTCAAGTGAATCAGTTCCACCAAGTGCCATCAGCTCCACTATCCCCAAGTACCTTCAGCTCTCCCCCACCCCAGTTCCATCAGCTTGCCCCCCTAAGTGCCAGTACTTACCTTTCCTGTAGGGGAGCCGCTCCACAGCTCCACCGTCTTCTTCTCCGCGCGCTGCACTGCCGTCCTGACGTCACAGAGCGTCGGGTCATAGTGCACGTATGCGTGCACTATGTCCTGACAATGTGTCAGGGCTGAAAGTGCAGCGCGGTACGGGCCGACAGGTGACCACGGAGCGGTAAGTAATAGCAAGCGATTCACTCCCGCTCCGTGGTCACATGACACAAACGAATACTCGATGCAAAAAATTTGCATTGAGGATTTTTTTGTGTAGAATTACTCGATTCAATCGAGTAATCGTTTCAGCCCTATTTGGGACATCTGGAAAAATGATTGCCCGGAGAAGACAAGGTGAGTGCTTCCATGAGTCCTGTGTCATGCCAAGAGTAAAGCATCCTGAGACCATTCTCATCCTAGTGAGTGGGCTCATTCTCAATTTTGCTTAAAAACACTGGCTCAAATAAAGAATGGGATCAATACATCCTCCAAGAGCAACGATCCAGGAGGCAATTTGGTGAAAAATGCTTTTTCCAGCATGATGGAGCACCATGTCACAAGGCAAAACTGAGAGCCAAGTGGCTCGGTAAACAAAACTTTTACATTTTGGGACTATGGTCAAAAAACTCCTCAAGTCTCAATCCCATTGAGAACATGTGGTCAATCTTCAAAAAAAGAGGGTGGACAAACAAAAAAAACCATAGAAACTTTGATATACTCCAAGGACTGATTAGGCAAGAATGGGTTGTCTTCAGTCAGGATTTGGCCAAGAAGCTGATATCCAGCAGGCCAGGGCGAACTGCAGAAGTTTTGAAAAAGAAGGGTCAACACTGGAAATATTGAGTCTTTCCATAAACTTGATGGATTTGTCAATAAAAGCTAAAAAAGTTATTATACTGTACTTCAGTATACAATATAAACATCTGACAAAAAGACCCAAAAACACAGAAGCAGTAAATGTTGTGAAAACCAAAGTTTGTGTCAGTCTCAAAACTTTTAGCCATGACTGTACAAGACAATCTCAGACAGGAGGTTTGGAGTGCTTGAAGTCAAATGTGCAAAAGAAGACATGACATGTACACTAATTAGAAAGGTGTAGGCAGCATTGATCCTTGAAAAATAGTAAAAAAGATGTAATAAAAATAGAGTAATACAGGTTATCTCCCAGGAGACTCTCCAGGACCATCAGTGGTGTTTCCATGAGGAGTTTTCCCTTTTTTCCTGGGTTTTTCAGTGCAGTATAGTCGAGACCAAGCTGTTTTAGGACCTGTAGCATCCACAGCAATGTCAATCAAGTAGTCTGGGGTTGTCCATCGTAGAAAAACTAGAAATAAGAAACTAATTACTGCAAAGAGGGCAAAGATTGAGCCCGTGACAACACCACAATGGTTTACCAGCCGCTCGAGCCTTTCGCTCATTGGTAAAACAGTCTCTTTAGCAACACGATCGTATACCTAGGGAAAAATAATATCATGTAAAGGCTTCAATAAATAAAATGGGCATTTATACAGGGAACCAAATCCGTATCGTTATACATTATTATATTTTGGGATTCTGCAATAACAAAAATTAAAAGTCATACTCTGTCCACGTCATCTGTGTATTGACACAACGCCTATAGTACATAGCAAAGTCAACATTTTCTTTATGTAAAGAGTGTATATCATCAAAGGGGATTTCCGGGATTTTAATATTGATGACTTATTCTCAGGAACACACATATATATATATATATATATATATAAATATAAAGTACAATATGGCTATCAAATCTGAACTTACCCTTTCAGTTCTCTCGGCAACATTCCTCCACGTATAAAAAGGTTTAACAGTATTGTGAATAGTTTCGGGGCTCGGTAACGTTCCTGTCCGTAACTTGTCGATAGCTTTCTCTAAACCAGCGCACAGAGACTTCACAGAGGGCTCACACAGGATAATGAAATTGTCAGGAAGAACTTCAGGGATCCCTCCCACTCTAGTGGTCACCACCTGTAATATGAATATGTAGAATTATACAGGAGGAAACGCAGCCTTAACTGAAAAGTTCCCGTTGCTTTTCTGTGTATGGCCGACCTCAGCCTTACACCAATAAGATTGCATGGCCAACATGTTACCCCAACATCCCCATAAGCAAACATGTTAAATGTGCATGTTCACTTCAGTGGGGAGGATAAGGATTTGGCAAACTTCTCTCCCAGCAGCTTCTCGCTCCTGACAGAACAAACGGATCAAGCGTGTTGAATTCAACATGCCCGATGCGCTTTTCTCCCCTGGTATCTGTGGAGGGGCCACATACACATTAAAGGGGTTTTCTGGGATTTTAATATCGATGACCTATCGCAGCCTTCCCTCGTTTGTTTACCTGCTCGCCGTCGACATCGCAGCAGTGAGCAGGAGTAACTACAAGCCGCCCCATTCACTTCTATGGGACGGCTCTGTAGTATACCCTTGAATAGATATTAAATGAATGGGACGCCTTGTAGTTACTCCTGCTCACTGCTGCGAGGTTGATGGCGAGCAGGTAAACAATGAGTGAAGGCTGCGCTCGCATGGAACGTGACCTTCTCTTCAACCAGCTGATCCGATATTGATGACTTATCCTGAGGACAGGTCATCAATATTAAAATCCTGGAAAACCCCTTCAAACTGTCAACTAGTATCAAACTTTTGTGTGAAGGTAGCAATAGACAGATATCACAATTTGCCCCAAGACAGTAAATACTATAAAAATAAATCATCCTATTCTCCGCTGTTTCTCCCCTGCCACTCTCCGCACAGTAGCTTCAGTCCTTCTTCGGGTGTTTGTATGCAAGGCTGCAGTGGTGATATATACAGGTATATGGCACGTGACTGCTGCAGCCAATCACTAGCCTGAGGCATCTTATACTGTATACCTCTGAGGCCAGCGATTGGTCTTGTATACCTCAAGCCACTGCTGCAGCCTGTGCACAAACACCGCAAGGAGGTCCAGACACGCTGTGCTGAGAACAGCAGAGAGGAAAAAGATGAGTATATGATGATCATTTGTTATTCAACCCCCTTTAACAATTCAGCCACCAAAATTTAGCTTATGGTGATATCTCAAACAAGATAACCAGTAGATAAAGCACTGGTAACACAATGGGTTGTGCCAAATGACAATCTCTGCTCTGCTACATCTGCATTTAAGGTGTGACTGGGTACCAGAAGATTGTCCTACTAATACACTATAAAATAGTCAAAGCTTCCAGGAGGATACCTGTAGTCCACAGCTAGCTGCCTCCACAATTGCCATGCAGAAGGCCTCAGTGAGGGATGTATTCAGGAAGATCTCTCCTTCAACCAGGACGTTCCTCACCTCGTGATGTTCTAGGGCACCTAGGAGCCGGACTCTATAAGAAATGAACGAACGGAAATTACTTTATGTTGCCTTAATATCCATGACTATAGAGTTGAAATCCTTAGTTTTTCTAGCCTGTTAGATTGAATGCATTAGACTAGAAGATCCATAAGATATATTAGGCATGATCCTCCACATTTTTTTTTACACATACAGTCAGGTCCATAAATATTGGGACATCGACACAATTCTAACATTTTTGGCTCTATACACCACCACAATGGATTTGAAATGAAACAAACAAGATGTGCTTTAACTGCAGACTGTCAGCTTTAATTTGAGGGTATTTACATCCAAATCAGGTGAACGGTGCAGGAATTACAACAGTTTGCATATGTGCCTCCCACTTGTTAAGGGACCAAAAGAAATAGGACAATTGGCTTCTCAGCTGTTCCATGGCCAGGTGTGTGTTATTCCCTCATTATCCCAATTACAATGAGCAGATAAAAGGTCCAGAGTTCATTTCAAGTGTGCTATTTGCATTTGGAATCTGTTGCGGTCAACTCTCAAGATGAGATCCAAACAGCTGTCACTATCAGTGAAGCAAGCCATCATTAGGCTGAAAAAACAAAAAGAAACCCATCAGAGAGATAGCAAAAACATTAGGCGTGGCCAAAACAACTGTTTGGAACATTCTTAAAAAGAAGGAAAGCACCGGTGAGCTCAGCAACACCAAAAGACCAGGAAGACCACGGAAAACAACTGTGGTGGATGACTGAAGAATTCTTTCCCTGGTAAAGAAGACACCCTTCACAACAGTTGGCCAGATCAAGAACACTCTCCAGGAGGTAGGTGTATGTGTTTTAAAGTCAACAATCACGAGAAGACTTAACCAGAGTGAATACAAGATGTAAACCATTGGTGAGCCTCAAAGACAGGAAGGCCATATTAGAGTTTGCCAAACGACATCTAAAAAAGCCTTCACAGTTCTGGAACAACATCCTATGGACAGATGAGACCAAGATCAACTTGTACCAGAGTGATGGGAAGAGAAGAATATGGAGAAGGAAAGGAACTTCTCATGATCCTAAGCATACCACCTCATCAGTGAAGCATGGTGGTGGTAGTGTCATGGCGTGGGCATGTATGGCTGCCAATGGAACTGGTTCTCTTGTATTTATTGATGATGTGACTGCTGACAAAGCAGCAGGATAAATTCTGAAGTGTTTCGGGCAATATTATCTGCTCATATTCAGCCAAATGCTTCAGAACTTATTGGACGGCGCTTCACAGAGCAGATGGACAATGACCCAAAGCATACTGCAAAAGCAACCATAGAGTTTTTTTAAGGGAAAGAAGGGGAATGTTATGCAATGGCCAAGTCAATCCCCTGACCTGAATCCGATTGAGCATGCATTTCACTTGCTGAAGACAAAACTGAAGGGAAAATGCCCCAAGAACAAGCAGGAACTGAAGACAGTTGCAGTAGAGGCCTGGCAGAGCATCACCAGGGATGAAACCCAGCGTCTGGTGATGTCTATGTGTTCCAGACTTCAGGATGTAATTGACTGCAAATGATTTGCAACCAAGTATTAAAAAGTGAAAGTTTGATTTATGATTATCATTCTGTCCCATTACTTTTGGTCCCTTAACAAGTGGGAGACACATATGCAAACTGTTGTAATTCCTACACCGTTCACCCGATTTGGATGTAAATACCCTCAAATTAAAGCTGGTAGTCTGCAGTTAAAGCATCTTGTTCGTTTCATTTCAGATCCATTGTGTTGGTGTATAGAGCCACAAATGTTAGAATTGTGTTGATGTCCCAATATTTATGGACCTGACTGTACAGTGCGAGAAAATGAAAAAAAGGATACCTAGAAGATAAAAGCCTATATTACAATATGGCAATCCTGGAGGATCTTCAAGGTTCCTTACTTTATATACGGACGCTGTTGCTGTTTGTTTTTGGTCTGGCAGCGCTTTTGCCGTTTTTGGTCTGGCAGCGCTTTTGCCGTTTTTGGTCTGGCAGCGCTTTTGCCGTTTTTGGTCTGGCAGCGCTGTTGCCGTTTTTGGTCTGGCAGCGCTGTTGCCGTTTTTGGTCTGGCAGCACTGTTTTACATGTTCCCACATGTCTGTTGATTGGATGTTGTCTAAGTGTTCACTAGGCCTGCTATACAAAAGTGTGTACCATTTGTGCAATTTACAAATTGAAATGAGTCAGATAGTGGGACTTGGAGAAGTTGGATGGTCTCGGAAAGAGCTGGACGAGAAGTTTCTGTAGTGCATCGGTTATGTTGATGTTGTCGGAGGAGGGCATCGGTAGAGGGTTCTGGATGGTCAAGACAGACAGATGCATGCCAAGATCGCCGTATAAGAGCTACTGTATCTCAAAGGACAACCACAGCATCACATACTGGTTTTGCAGTAGTCCCTGCACACGTTTAAATCTGTTTTGTGGTCCGCAAATTGCATATCCACAAAATACAGATGCGGTCCACGTTGCACTCTCACTTTTTGACTTCAATGGGACTGCATTTTGCAGACAAGTACAGGGCATGTTCTATCTTTTTGCAGAAAGGACTAACGGATGCAGAAAGCAAACCGATAATGCATGCAGTTTGCACATCTGTATGTCTGTTCCGCAAAAAGATAACCCAATAAAAACAATGGCCTGATATTGATGACCTATTCCAGGCATAGGCCATTAATATCAAAATCCTGGAAAACACCTTTAAATCCGAATTTAGGCGACACTCGCACAGAAAGAGAACATTTTCAGCAGAAGGAAATCTTTATGTTCACGTGATAAGTCCTGAACGCTGTTCTGCATTTTGTTGTTTTCCTCTCATATGGAGAATGGATCGTAATGTTCCACAATTCTCCATCTGTTAGGCTTCGGTCTTGGATAGAAACTTCTCTGAAGCCGGCTGCACATCTTGCTGTCGCTGTAGATATTGTAATGCTGCAGTATAGGAACGGCGTGTGGTGGAGTTTTTTTTTTTTTTAATATTTGCTCTCTTCTGAGGGAAGATTCATCCATGTGCAGATGCCTCTTAAAGGCGTTATCCCATGATTAAAGGGGTTGTCTCACTTCAGCAAATAGCATTTATCATGTATAGAAAGTTAATACAAGGCACCTACTAATGTATTGTGATTGTCCATGTTGCCTGCTTTGCTGGCTGGATTCATTTTTCCATCACATTATACACTGCTAGTTTCCTTGGTTATGATGACCACCCTGCAATCCAGCAATAGTGGTCGTGCTTGCACACTATAGGAAAAAGCACTAGCCTATATGCAGACAATATCTAACAAAAGCTAGAACCAGCCCTGTACCTCACATGGATCCAGAGATCTCCCCATTCATTATACTGATAGATTTATATTAAGCAGGCAGCTCACAGGGAGTGTCCTTTCTGCTGCAGCTCTGTCCCTATAAGGCTGAGTTCACACCTCAAGAATAGGCAGTTCTATGGGGGTGCCGGCCGGGTGTATTGCGGATCTGCAATACACTACGGACGTGTGAATGGAACAGCTCAGGAGGCAGCTGAAGGATGAAACAGCATGTGCGGCCATCTGAGTGAGGTGGAGAAGAAGTGAAGAAAAGAACAAACAGCAGGTGGCGCTATACAGGTACATTTTATTGAATAACTCAGTGGCTATGCAAAATTTTTAATAACATGCAATTACAAAAGTAAACTGCCGAATATTTCTTGTGGGACAACCCCTTTAATGAATTAGGCGTATCACTAGCGCATCGTGCACCAAAAATGCAAATCTACGCTAGCCAGGGGCTATAAGTTATAGTAAATGCGGTCAGGATGTGGAGGCTCAGCCTCCTCACACTAAGCCCTGCACCTTCTCAAAGCACAAAGTCACACATCATGGTGCAAATATGGGTCATGATTTGAGACTTTTTAACGCCACAAAAGTGCCATAAATCTCCCCCATAAATCTCACACAGTGTGCTGTCCACATCTGTATGTCTGTTCCGTGGCCCCGCAAAAAAAAAAATAGAACATGTCCTATTCTTGTTCGCTTTACGGGGCCAGGACCTTCCATTCTGCAAAATATGGAACACACATGGCCGGTCTCCGTGTTTTGCGGATCTGCAATTTGCGAACCGCAATACAAGCTACAGTCGTGTACATAAGCCTTTAATATATTTTCTATGACAGCTCAACATCTCTGCCCATTCGCTCATCCAGCCGGTTTAGGTCCCATTCACACGACAGTGTCCGTTTTGCAGAGTGCAAAACATGGGCACCGGACGCATTACCCATTGTGGAATGGACTCATTGACTTCAATGGGTCTGTTATCTACAAGATGTGGCCAAGGATAGGACATGTATTATGTTTTGTGGGACAGAGCCGGAAGCGCTTGGAAGTCTTCACAAAACAGACGCAGCTGTGACGCGGTCGTGTGAATGTGGCCTTACTCCGATAAAGCCCGGCTTCACATGGCCCTAATAGAATCACTTTATAGGGTTGATATTTCAGTTGAAACCTCGACCATCTGTTTTTTTTAACTGAACCAACATTAGATTATCATTGAATCTGACTTGTAGTGATTTTCTTCTTTGGTTTTCTGTTTTTACTTGATTCTTCCTGACAATGCTCCACTGAGATGGGGACGTCTACACCTCACGTTATTACAGGGACAGATTAAAGGGGTTGTCAAGCTTTAAATTAATGTTCAACATCCCCCGCTCCCCTCCAGACCTGTGGAGGAAAGGGTACTTACCTGATACCCACTGCTGGGTTCTAGCTACTTCGTTTCACTGCTCGTCAACATCTGGACTGGACAGGGGTCACATGTGCCGCTGCAGCCAATGGCCGGCTGAAGTGGTGACTTATCCCCCAAGCGGCAGATGACTCAGTGACGTCCTTCTGGGGAGCACTCCCCACTGTGATCAGGTAAGTACCCTTTTCTCCAAAGGTCTGTCTGGGAGGAGGGGACTGGTGAAAACCACGTTTAAAGGTACACGTTGCCTTACCTGTCATGGAGCTGGTATCTTTCTCTTACTTCTTCTAAAATGATTCTCTTGGGTCCTTCTCCTCCGATGAGGAAGTGCAGTTCAGGGTATTTCTGACACATTTCGGGAATGATACCGCCGAGCAGATCCACGCCTTAAAGAGAGAAAAAAAAAAAAAAGAACATAAATTGTAGATCTGAGGAAAAGCCTATTCCCCTTTAAGCAGAGTGTCCGCGAAAAGCCAAGATGGGAATAACCCACAGTAAGCGCCAGCTCGGAGATGTGGATTTACAGGAATCTGTTGTTTCTGTAACTCCCATAGCAATGAGCGGGGTCTACCCAGACAGCATAGACAGTGATGCAAACAGTGCAGCCGGTATGGAAGTTGTGGAAACAGCTGATCGCCGGCCAATCAGGCCACTCAGGGCTGACGCTTACTGGGAGTAATTCCCATCATGGCCATGATAACAATGAGAAGAACGTATGTTGGAAGGAAGGTTGGCTCATTGTTATTCAGCATGGTGCATGTGGAAGGCAAGACTAATCAGTCCATTCAATTCCACCAAGGAGTTAAATCAAAGGAGCTAAAAAAAAAACTCTTTCAAGTTATTTTTTTTTGTTATAACCCAATCTAAAACATGGAGGACAACCAATACAGCAGATGTTACAGTTCACAAAGGCGTTGTAATCCAATTTCCTTGGACTCCTGAATAGTAATTATGCTTGGTTATGCCATGAGGGTTTTTTGCCTTCCTCAGGATTACCTTTGCACGATAACAGGCTGAACTGGACGGATGTCTTTTTACAGCCTTACAAACTATGGTTACTACGTTACCTCTCGAACCACACCTATCCCACAAACAGCAGAGTCAGTCAACCAAACACGTAGATTAAAACTGTAAAATAATGTTAAAGGGAACCTGTCACCATGGGGGAAGATTCAGTATAACCTGTATATCATTCATTAAAATTCCTGCTCATTCTGGGCTTTGAAGTCCAGGAGGCGGTCCTATCAGTGATTGACAGCCTGCCCTCTATGACTGTGTATACAGAGATAGCTGTCAATCACTGATAGGATCCGTACCATTGAAATGAATGGGACGGCTTGGGTGTAATTACACCTGCTCATCGCTGCAGATGCAACGGCGAGAAGGTAAACAGTGAAGAGGAGGCGGCGCTGACACGGCGCACGCCTTCTCTTCAAACATCTGATCGGCGGGGGTGCCGGGTGTCGGACCCCAGCTGATCTGATATTGATGACCTATCCTGAGGATAGGTCATCAATAAATATAACTTGGACAACCCTTTTAATGAAAAACAAGTTTTACTGAATCTTTTCCCATAAAATGACACACCAATCTGCTCAGCTCCTCCTGCTCTCTAACATGCTGCTCAGACACCATGTTTAACGTGACAGGTTCCCTTTAAAAAAATGAAGCTACTCTTACGAGAGTTGCTGAACTGTTCGAAAACCTCCTTGAAGAAGAGGTGAGGTCCAAGTAGAGAGGTTACATAGTTACAACGGATGAAAAAAAGACCTTAAAAGTTCAACCAAGGGATGGGTGGGGTTGCAAATTTTAGAAAAAAAAAATAATTGAGTAGGACCCAGATTTCTACACATTTTCATAAGCTTTAACGTCATTAACTTTTAAGAAATCATCTCAGCTCTTTTGAAAACCGTCCATGTCCACCGTTCCTGTGGTGACCACGTCCTGAGGAAGTCTTTTCCACAGATTCACAGTTCTTACAGTAAAGAACCCTTAACACCTGTGGAGACTGAACTTTTTCTTCTCCAGTCGGAGCAGTGCCCCATGTCTTTTCAGGAGAACAGTTTTTCGCCGTATTTTTTTGTATGGCCCGTTTATATATTTGTATAGGTTAATCATGTCCCCCTTAGACGTCTCTTCTCAAAACTAAATACATTTCAATCTTTTAATCTTTCCTCATAACCAAGACCTTCCTTGCCCCTTGTTAGTTTAGTTGCTCTACTTTGTACTTTTTTCCAGCTCCAGGGCATCCTTTCTTTACACTGGTGCCCAGAAGCTTTGTAAAGTGGTAATATTAGATCCGTGTCCCGCGAGTCCATGCCTCGTCTAATGCATGACAATATCCTGGTAGCTTGAGAAGTAGCTGATTGTATGCTGTTATTTAATCTACGATCTACAAGTACACCCAAATCCCTCTCCATCATAAGGGATGGCAAAAACTGTATTTTTCGTTTTATAAGACACATTTTCCCCCCAAAAGTGGAGGTAAAATAGCAGTGCGTCCTATAAAGCAAATACTAATGAGCATTTCCATTATGGACGTGCTCATTTGTATGCAGGAGGTGTGGGGAGTGGCAAGTGTAGTGCTGCTAGTGCTGACTGTACTCACCACTCAGGATGTAGTGCATGTAGATGTGCACTATGACCTGGCCCTGTGCAATGTCCGGTCTAGTTTAGCACAGGGCCAGCAGAATACCAGGAAGCGATGAGCGCAGGAAGAGCTCACCATCCGGAGCAGAAGAGGTAAGCTCATTTATTTTATATCCAATGATGATTTGTGGTCTGACCAGAGGTCTGATACAAATGGGAAGGGGGGGTGGTCTGAGCTGAGGTCTGATACAGATGGGGGTGGTCTGATACAGATGGGGGTGGTCTGAGCAGAGGTCTGATACAGATGGGGGTGGTCTGAGCAGAGGTCTGATACAGATGGGGGTGGTCTGAGCAGAGGTCTGATACAGATGGGGGTGGTCTGAGCAGAGGTCTGATACAGATGGGGGTGGTCTGAGCAGAGGTCTGATACAGATGGGGGTGGTCTGAGCAGAGGTCTGATACAGATGGGGGTGGTCTGAGCAGAGGTCTGATACAGATGGGGGTGGTCTGATACAGATGGGGGAGGTCTGATACAGATGGGGGAGGTCTGATACAGATGGGGGTGGTCTGAGCAGAGGTCTGATACAGATGGGGGTGGTCTGAGCAGAGGTCTGATACAGATGGGGGTGGTCTGAGCAGAGGTCTGATACAGATGGGGGGTGGTCTGAGCAGAGGTCTGATACAGATGGGGGTGGTCTGATACAGATGGGGGAGGTCTGATACAGATGGGGGTGGTCTGAGCAGAGGTCTGATACAGATGGGGGTGGTCTGAGCAGAGGTCTGATACAGATGGGGGTGGTCTGAGCAGAGGTCTGATACAGATGGGGGTGGTCTGAGCAGAGGTCTGATACAGATGGGGGTGGTCTGATACAGATGGGGGAGGTCTGATACAGATGGGGGTGGTCTGAGCAGAGGTCTGATACAGATGGGGGTGGTCTGAGCAGAGGTCTGATACAGATGGGGGTGGTCTGAGCAGAGGTCTGATACAGATGGGGGTGGTCTGAGCAGAGGTCTGATACAGATGGGGGGTGGTCTGAGCAGAGGTCTGATACAGATGGGGGGGTCTGATCAGAGGTTTGATACAGATGGCGGGGTCTGATCAGAGGTCTTATACAGATTGGGGGGGTCTGATACAGATTGGGGGGTCTGATCTGAGGTCTGATACAGATGGGGGGGGGTCTGATCTGAGGTCTGATGAAGGTTAGGGGTCTAATCTGAGGTGTGAAAGACTGGGGTCTGATGAAGATTGGGGGACTATTTTAACTTATGATGAAGATGGAGGAATTTGATTTGGGGAGTCTAATTTTAGTTCTGATAAAGATTGGGGGTCTGATCTGAGGACTGATGGAAAACTTGCAGAATTTTCTCCTCTAAAACCAAGGCGAGTCTCCTAAAGCGAAAAATACAGTAACTAGAATAGGTAGTCACTTACTGACCATTGGGAATCCCATTGATAGGACCCTCTTAAAATGAAGAGTCTACAGTGCTGGTCAAGCGCTGTGACTCCATAGTGTTTCACTTCGTAGTGCCGCTCCCAGCCATAGAAGTCTTCGTCCAGTCCATGTGAGTGAACTAATTATTTTTTCTAAGAAACCGTTACCAGAAAATGATGAGAGTGGTTGTTTACCTTTTCTGTAAACGAGTCTGCTGACCACGACAATGGTGATTTTAGGACCTCTCTCTTTCTCTAGGTCTGGAGTGAAGTCTGTGGGGTCGACGGCATTTGGAATCACAGAGACAATCTCCGGGTCCAGAGCTGCTCGGAGCACAGTGTTTTCTTTGCTGGTGTACGACACGCAGATGATGTGGTTTGTATCACACAGAGACACTGTAAGAAGTTTGTTGGTGAGGACGGAGCTCACGTCTGCAAATCCAAAGAGAGAATGGTCTGTAAAGACCGTATAGAGTCCCAAAGTCTTGGCGTGAAAGAGGGCATCGTGGGCCATAGCAGAAAAAGAGCTGTGTGAATGGACAACAGAGACTTGTTCCCTTACAAATATATACCTGAGGAGAGGTAGGCTGTGCAACAACGTAGTCGCTGTAGACTGGTTATACATGACTTTTAAAGGTAAGTAATACACCTTCAGACCATTGGTGAGGTAGCGGATTCCTTTTCTGTCCCCATAAGCATGGGTGACAATTATAACCTTGTGTCCTCTATTGATCAGGCACTGTGAGAGCTGATAAATGTGACTTTCCACCCCACCCGTGTTTGGGTAAAAAAAGTCAGAGACCATACAAATGCTGTGAGTCCTTGGAGGAGTGGGCGCAGCCTCTGTAGTCCGTACGGAGTCCCTCTGTGAGCAGGGTCTGCTTCCTTCCCCTCTGCGGTGAAGCATGGTAAAGACCGGTGGTGGAGAGCGCCCCGCTCACTGGGCGGATCTACGGGAAGATAGACACAATATAAATCAACAGGTACCAGTCACTCATACAATACTCCTACCGCTTCATGTCCTGAAAATAATGGGATACTATAGATCTGATAGAGGATCACGATAAGGTAGGGCAAAGCTCTGCAGTAAGAATGTAGACGTATATATACCGTTCAGGGCGTGGCCGGTGACGGCGTGTGTGGGCATCACTGTGGGATCCTTAGAACCTTTGAAATCTTAAATAGATGAGATTGGCACATCACATCCCTGCACCCTGCCACCTTCTGCAGGTAGGCATCCAACACATAGACAGGCTGGCACTGACAGAGAGCGACGTCAGAAGGGAGCGCAGCGTCTGCCAGTCTTTAGCAGCTTCAGTGGGCGATCCCTCTGCCTGGCAGGAGCGACTGTTCCCATCAGGACAGATGGAGCAGGAACAGTGGAACGGCCCAGACGCCAGGGACTATTTCTTTTTAGCTACTATAGCAACTGGTTTTTGTAAGGCTCTGATTTAGGCTACTTTCACACCTGCGTTCGGGGTTCCGCTTGTGAATTCCGTTTGAAGGCTCCCACAAGCGGCCCCGAACGGATCCGTCCAGCCCTAATGCATTCTGAGTGGATGCGGATCCGCTCAGAATGCATCAGTTTGGCACAGTTTGTCCTCCGCTCAGCAGGCGGACCCCTGAACGCAGCTTGCAGCGTTCGGGTGTCCGCCTGGCCGTGCGGAGGCAAACGGATCCGTTCAGACTTACAATGCAAGTCAATGGGGACGGATCCGTTTGAAGTTGACACAATATGGCTCAATTTTCAAACGGATCCGTCCCCCATTGACTTTCAATGTAAAGTCAAAACGGATCCGTTTGCATTATCATGAACAAAAAAAAAATTATTATTATTATTTTTTTTTTTGTTCATGCTAATGCAAACGGATCCGTTCTGAAGGGATCTAAGTGTTTTCATTATAGGTGCGGATCCGTCTGTGCAGATACCAGACGGATCCGCACCTAACGCAGGTGTGAAAGTAGCCTTAACATACATATTTATATAAGAGAATTACTTAAAAAGTCAATGGGGGGGGGGGGGGCAGCTCTATAGTAGTATGCTCTCTCAGCGAGGGGTGGGGGGTGTCTGTAGTCAGCGCTCATCGCTCCCAGCGGCTGGGAGTACAGTGGACGAGCTTACCGACAGCGCTGGTCACCGAGCAGGAAGAAAGGAGAGATTTATTTCTATATTAATACATATCTAATCTATAATAACTGTATTGCCGCATGTCATACATTTTGCCACTATGGATCTAGTCTAGGCAAATCCCTGTGTTAAGCCTCACTCACACGTCAGTGTGCCGTACTCGTTCCCCTTCATTTTAATGTTTGTATTCACACATCAGTTGTTACCCCGGTCAGTGCTTTTAGCACGTATGCTTGCTCTATTTTGTCCGTTCACGGATCCAGCCCGACCATTATAGTCTATGGGTCACAGATCATTCGGAAGAGATGCTTTGAAAATGATTTTTCAGCTGTGCAGGGTCAGTGAAACACGGAAAGCAAAAAACGGACATGCAGACCCAACACGGATCAATCACTGAGGCATCACTGACCACTTTATTACTTTCTCACGGATTTAAAGGGGTTGTCCGAGTTATATGTATATATGTTAATGTGGCTTATAACATTCTTAAAAACACATTTGTAATTTACTCACTTCATGTATTATGCCGTGTTTATGCGTGGCCGATGCGGGTCACGTGACCCCCGATGTCATCCACCAGGCTCCTGTGGTGACGTTTCGTGTACAGGCTTATCCCTGCCTTAGGGAGTGGCCCGGCACCGTACACGAAATGTCAGAGCCTGTGTGCCCGCCACCCTCTCTCTCATCTGGCTGCCGGCCCGCTCCCGTGAGGCATGGCGCATGCGCGATCCCTACCAGTGCCGGTTGCAGTGTGAAATCATTTCTGCAGTGAGACACAGCCGATCCCCTGCCATCAAAGCCACCCCCAACGACCAGACAAAAGTAAATCTATGCCCATCAGCGAATAGGACCAGAACTGGCGGGAGTCGTAGTCCCTATACCTGATCTGCAGGAGTTGCAGCAGCCGATCCTAGAGCTGGAAACCAATGATCCCCACATGGGGGAGAGAAGGCCTTCAGTGTTCAGTCACGTGACCTGAGGGAGGGCCGTTTGGTAGGACGCTTGGTGAAGATAAATGGGGGAGTGACGCGTTCATGCAGCAGAGCTGTGTGTGTCGTGACTGCAGTACTGGTGTGTGTGAGCGTGCGCATTGGGTTGCTGATGCGTGCAGAGCTGGTTTTGTAAGGTGTGCAGCAAATCTGTGTGTGTCACGTGTGAAAGAAGCCTGTGTGTAGTGGTTGTGTAAGCAGTGCCGTGTGTGTAATGTGTGCAGCATATCTTTGTCTAGTTTTGTAGCAAAGCTGTGTGTGTAATCTGTACGGCAAATCCATGTGTAGTGTTTTTATAGCAGTGTGCAATGCATGCAGCAAATCTATATGTAGTGGTTATGTATTAGGGCTGTGTATGTGCAGCAATTGTATGCATAGTGGTTGTGTAGCAGAGCCGTTTGTAACGTGCATCAAATCTGTGTAGTGGTTGTGTAGCAGAGCTGTGTGTGTAATGTGTGCACCAATTGTATGCATAGTGGTTGTGTAGCAGAGCCGTTTGTAACGTGCATCAAATCTGTGTAGTGGTTGTGTGTGTAATGTGTGCACCAATTGTATGTATAGTGGTTGTGTGTAACATGTGCAGCAAATCTGTGTAGTGGTTGTGTAGCAGAGCTGTGTGTGTAATGTGTGCACCAATTGTATGTATAGTGGTTGTGTGTAACATGTGCAGCAAATCTGTGTAGTGGTTGTGTAGCAGAGCTGTATGTGTGCTACGAATCTATATATAGTGGTTGTGTTGCAAGGCTGTGTATGTGTGCACTAAATCTGTATGTGTTGTGCGTGCAGTGCTGATCATGCATGTGTTTGTGTAGTAGAGCTGCATGTGTAATGCGCGCAGCAGATCTGTGTAGTGGATGTGTAGCAGCACTGTGTGCAATGCTATGGCAACCACTGTAAATGTGTAAAATAAGATAAGAATCCAGGTTCACCTGCATTATATGTTACTTCTAAGAGCTCCTTCACACAACCATATGGTGGCTATTTCCCATGTTGCGGACTGCAAATAGCGGTCTGCAATATACACAGACACCGGCTGTGTGAATCCCTTTTCACGGATGCAGACCCATTGACTTGAATGGGTCTGCGATCCACAAAATACAACAAAAGATAAGACGTACGCTATGTTTTGCCGTATCTTGTACATCACGGAGCAATTCAAGTCATTGCATCTCCATCCGTGACATGCAGTTCACATGTGTGGTGACCGTGTTTTGCGGACCACTACTTGGGTTCTGCAATACAGACACCACAGCCATACGTTTGTGTGAATGGGCCCTTAGGATGGGTTCACATCACAAGTTTGTCCTCTATTTAACCCCTTCCAGGCCAGAGCCATACGTGTATGGAGCAGCGGGACGTAACTTGCCGCCCAGCGCAGTAGGGCGCTGTGATCGCGTGGTTGCAGGAGCTGCGCACACTCGTTCCGCGGCAGCTGACGTAAAAAAATGTATTCCTATTGTAAAAATTAGGAAAATTTTTTTTTTTATTTGCCACATCCGCAACAATCAGCTGTTTAAAAATATCACATGGTGTACCCCATCCGTCAGGAGCCAATTTTGGGTCACCATCCACCACAAACAGAATAACACCAAGAAATCAAAAAGTCTTATATACCACAAATACCCATGGAAACGTCACCTCTGCCTGCCAAAAAACAAGCCCCCACATAATACATTTTGACAGAAAAATTAAAAACAGATGGCTCTCAGAAAATGTAAAAAAAAATATATATATATATATTTTCTGATGAGAGGCATGGGGGTTCATATGAGGGCTGATAAGATGATATATGTAGATCAGTAAATATATATCTCTACATATATCGATGTGACAGGAATATCTTCTGCCTGTGTGAGCTAGGAGATGATCATGTGACTGTTTGCATGCAAGGTTAGGTTGTGCAGAGCAAGCACTACAGAGCAGGGGGCGGGGAAGGGCAGATTAGTCACACCCACAAATATTCATGAGATGAGGGAGAGCTCAGGCACTGTTGGTACACGCCCCCACAGCTTTGCTGCAGCATGTAAACAAAGCAAGAACAACAGAACCATGCAAAGGTGTAAGTATGGTTCTTTTTTAAAGAAATCAAGCTTAACTAATGTACAGTACAGACCAAAAGTTTGGACACACCTTCTCATTTAAAGAGTTTTCTTTATTTTCATGACTATGAAGGCATCAAAACTATGAATTAACACATGTGGATTTATATACATAACAAACAAGTGTGAAACAACTGAAAATATGTCATATTTTAGGTTCTTCAAAGTAGCCACCTTTTGCTTTGATTACTGCTTTGCACACTCTTGGCATTCTCTTGATGAGCTTCAAGAGGTAGTCCCCTGAAATGGTTTTCACTTCACAGGTGTGCCCTGTCAGGTTTAATAAGTGGGATTTCTTGCCTTATAAATGGGGTTGGGACCATCAGTTGCGTTGAGGAGAAGTCAGGTGGATACACAGCTGATAGTCCTACTGAATAGACTGTTAGAATTTGAATTATGGCAAGAAAAAAGCAGCTAAGTAAAGAAAAACGAGTGGCCATCATTACTTTAAGAAATAAAAGGTCAGTCAGCCGAAAAATTGGGAAAACTTTGAAAGTAAGGGCTATTTGACCATGAAGGAGAGTGATGGGGTGCTGCGCCAGATGACCTGGCCTCCACAGTCACCGGACCTGAACCCAATCGAGATGGTTTGGGGTGAGCTGGACCGCAGAGTGAAGGCAAAAGGGCCAACAAGTGCTAAGCATCTCTGGGAACTCCTTTAAGACTGTTGGAAGACCATTTCAGGGGACTACCTCTTGAAGCTCATCAAGAGAATGCCAAGAGTGTGCAAAGCAGTAATCAAAGCAAAAGGTGGCTACTATGAAGAACCTAGAATATGACATATTATCAGTTGTTTCACACTTGTTTGTTATGTATATAATTCCACGTGTTAATTCATAGTTTTGATGCCTTCATAGTCATGAAAATAAAGAAAACTCTTTGAATGAGAAGGTGTGTCCAAACTTTTGGTCTGTAATGTACCGTATATGTAAGTCCTGAGGAGTTTTATAATGTTTTTTTTTTTCATTACTCGGATAACCCCTTTAAGCACGGATGCGTGAATGAGGCTTTACATGTGGATTCCGATGCAAATTAGGGCTCGTTCACACGAATGTTTTTTGCATTCTGTATACGGGCCGTTTTTTAAGTTCCATATACGACACTATTCATTTCAATGGTTCCTCCAAATAAACGGAATGTACTCCATATGCATTCCGTTTCCATATTTCCGTTCAAAGATAGAACATGTCCTGTTACTGCCTGCAAATCACGTTCCGTGGCTCCATTCTAGTCATTGGGTCCACAAAAAAAACGGAACACATACGGAATGTACTCCGTATGTCTTCCGTTTCTGTTTTTGCGGAACCATCTATTGAAAATGTTATGCCCAGCCCAATTTTTTCTATGTAATTACTGTATACTGTATATGCCATACGGAAAAACGGAATGGAACCGGAAACACTACTGAAACAAAAAACGGATCAGTAAAAATCGGCCTGCAAAACACTGAAAAAGCCATAGGGTCGTGTGAACGAGCCCTTAGGTGAAGAAGATTTTAACCAGTGCAAACGGTGAAATCCACAGTGAATCTGGACGTGCAACTAAATCTGTGGCGGAATAAATGTGCTCTGTGCGCAAATCACAGGCGCACCGGGGCCCTCTGAACTCATGCTGGCCTTTTTTTTTGTCTCTTAGATATCCTACGTGGAGTTTCCTGGTAACAGGTGACAGTAGAGATGGCGGCACTTCCCCAGGGTTGTCAGCCAGTAATCTGAGGCAGTGCCGGGGAATGTGAATTAACAGAGCGCGCCACAGTTAGAGGACACGATCCGCCGCTGTCACTATGGCAGAGGTGAGGTGCTGGATTATACAAGGCCGTTTCCGTATTCGCCAGGCTGGCTTTGTAGATAATTGGGCCATAATCACTATACGATTTATTTGCTCTGCTGTTAATAGATAATCCTTTCCAATAAACTTCTGAATAACAGCTCTGATCTGCCATGTACGCGTTATGGATGACGTAACGTTATGTGCGCCCACGGACTGCCGGGGACGGACATCGGGGCTCTTACTAAAAGCTTCACAAGCTGTGGATTTCTTACAAAACCTTCGGGATGCAAAAAAATAAATAAATAATAATTTAAAAAGTCCAAAATGATGGGACCTCCGCTGTACCCCAAAATGTAGCGGCAGGTCAAGCATGCGCCCTCCCGCCCCATTCACCTCTATGGGAGTCCCGCAGACAGCAGAGTACAGCACTCACATATTTCCGGAACTCCCATAGAGATGAATGGAGCAGCAGATCATGATCAGTGGTGGTCCCAGCGGTAGGACCCCCACCGATCTAACAGTTATTCCCTATCCTGAGGACAGAGGATAACCTCTAACATCCCGGATACCCCTTTAAAGGCAGTAGGTCACCTCCACGTCGGTTTTAAAGTAACCATACCCCTATGGCGGGTAGGGTTCCCCCCAAACATAACCATACCTTTCTTATCAGTCTTTCTTCCAGTCATCCAGAGAAAGGCTTTGTTTTATTTTAAGAAGATAAGGTTTTCGGAGCACTGTGGGCAGAGCCACTCCATTCAGTGCAACCCCCCTCCTCCTCTATTTGAGTGACAGTCCCTGAGATTTCAGAGCAGATAGTGATAAGGCAAGGAATGCCAGGTGCACCAAACAGCCAGCTCCGCCCACAGTGCGCCAAACAGCCAGCTCCGCCCACAGTGCGCCAAACAGCCAGCTCCGCCCACAGTGCGCCAAACAGCCAGCTCCGCCCACAGTGCGCCAAACAGCCAGCTCCGCCCACAGTGCGCCAAACAGCCAGCTCCGCCCACAGTGCGCCAAACAGCCAGCTCCGCCCACAGTGCGCCAAACAGCCAGCTCCGCCCACAGTGCGCCAAACAGCCTGCTCCGCCCACAGTGCGCCAAACAGCCTGCTCCGCCCACAGTGCGCCAAACAGCCAGCTCCGCCCACAGTGCACCAAACAGCCAGCTCCGCCCACAGTGCGCCAAACAGCCAGCTCCGCCCACAGTGCACCAAACAGCCAGCTCTGCCCACAGTGCACCGAAAATCTTAGCTGCATAAAAATAAAAAGTATTTTTCCATTACACTGATTTTCCCCTTTTAGTCACATCTCTTGCTGGACTAGCACCAGGACTACATAGACTGAGGCATGTAAGGCAGTGCACTCAGTCACTCACACGGACGGTCCAGTCACATCCATGTACATACAAGCTAGAGATAATTGGCAAGGGGCAGCTTCTTATAACAACCAATCAGGTGGCTGCTTACATTAGCTAAGGAACCTGTGAGAAGTGAGAGCTGCGCTGTGATTGGTTGCTCCGGGTAACAGCACTGGCTTTGCTTCAGTCACTATGACAGGTCCCTCAGCACATGCCCGATCACACATTCCCCGGACCGCGGCTATGAAACAAGGAAACAGCGGCAGAAACCGCACACAGGTCTGCGCTTCCTGGTGCCGACATTACACGATACAAAACTGTATCTCTATCAGGGCGACCCCCGTCCGGTCCGGACAGCAGCGCTTCCTTACCGGCTCCTCAGCACCGCGGCTCCGTCATCCTCCTCAGTCTAAAAAGATGTTATTTCCTACTAGTGGGCTATAGGACCTGTGGTGACGTCATGCCCACGTGACCAGGCTTTCCTGTGGGAGGAGCAATGCTGGAGAGTTCGCTGGATGGCAGGTTGTGGTCCTGGAGCAACGGGCCAAAGACTGGGGGTCTGAGTGCACTGGGAATGCAGAGCTGTGCAAGGGGGTGGGGGGCGCTGGGTGCAATGCTCTGCAGAGACTATGGTGTCTGAGTAAACTGGGCTTCTGTGCTCTGCTTGGTCTAGTACGCTGGTGTACTGGGATATGATGATCTGCAGGGACTGGGGACTCTGGGTGTACTGGGATATGATGATCTGCAGGGACTGGGGACTCTGGGTGTACTGGGATGTAATGATCTGCAGGGACTCTGGGTGTACTGGAATATAACGATCTGCAGAGACTGGGTGTACTGGGATGTAATGATCTGCAGGGACTGGGGACTCTGGGTGTACTGGGATATAATGATCTGCAGGGACTGGGGACTCTGGGTGTCTGGGTGTACTGGGATATAATGATCTGCAGGGACTGGGTGTACTGGGATGTAATGATCTGCAGGGACTGGGGACTCTGGGTGTACTGGGATATAATGATCTGCAGGGACTGGGGACTCTGGGTGTACTGGGATATAATGATCTGCAGGGACTGGGGACTCTGGGTGTACTGGGATATAATGATCTGCAGGGACTGGGTGTACTGGGATGTAATGATCTGCAGGGACTGGGGACTCTGGGTGTACTGGGATATAATGATCTGCAGGGACTGGGGACTCTGGGTGTACTGGGATATAATGATCTGCAGGGACTGGGTGTACTGGGATGTAATGATCTGCAGGGACTGGGGACTCTGGGTGTACTGGGATATAATGATCTGCAGGGACTGGGGACTCTGGGTGTACTGGGATGTAATGATCTGTGGGGACTGGGTGCACTGGGATATAATGATCTGCAGGGACTGGGGACTCTGGGTGTACTGGGCTGTGATGCTCTGCAAGGAACTGGACACATTGGGATGCAGTACTCTGCAGAGAGGAGGGGGTGCATCCTCAGGAGGCCAGTGAGTGCCCTTTAGGACCCCCACAAATTAAATGGTAGCACTGTGTCCTCTTAAAGAAGACCTGTCCCCTCTCCTGACATGTATGTTCTAGTAACTACTTGCATTCCCCATGTAATACCAATTCTGGAACATCTATTCTTATGACTCTGTGTTGTGCTATTCCTGTATTATTCCTACTAGAAATTTACAAATAAATTGCCAGCAGTCAGTAAAGGTACTGCTGGGTGTTTCCAGTAGCAGGTGTGTCTGACTCTGTCCAATCAGTGCTGCCGGTGTCAGACTGTGCAGGGACACACCCCTCCCCGACTGGTAACACCCATCTGGACCTTTACTGCAAGCTGCTGACCATTCATTCATAACTTCTAGTAGAAATAACAAAGGAATGGCACAACATAGAGACATAAGACTAGATGCTCCAGAATTACACGGGGGATGCATTTAGCTATTAAAACAGACATGTCCGGAGAGAGATTTTTCCTGTACATGTCACCACTATGCATTAATTAACCCCCTTTTGTCCAGTCCTTTTATATTAATGGCCTGTCCTCAGGATCAGGTTACAATTAGTGTTGTGCGAACTTGTGTTATCAGGTTCTGCGTACAAGGTTCAGGTTATCTAAGAATTTTGTTATGGATTCCGCTACCACGGACCACAATTTCAGTATGTTACAGTGCAGCCCCTTGCAGACGAGCGTAGGGTTGGGCGATATCAAGAATATTCAGACGATAACGATATTAAGAAATTTATCGCGATAAATACCCGTTTAAAAGAAAAAACACAAGCAGACATTATACTGTATGGGGGCCACAAGGAGACGTTATACTGTATGGGGGCCACAAGGAGACGTTATAGAGTATGGGGGCCACAAGGAGACGTTATAGTGTATGGGGGCCTCAAGGAGACGTTGCACTGTATGGGGGCCACAAGGAGATGTTATACTGTATGGGGGCCACAAGGAGACATTATACTGTATGGGGGCCAAAAGGAGACTTTATACTGTATGGGGGCCACAAGGAGACGTTATACTGTATGGGGGCAGCCACAAGGAGACGTTATACTGTATGGGGGCCACAAGGAGACGTTATAGTGTATGGGGGCCACAAGGAGACGTTATAGTGTATGGGGGCCACAAGGAGACGTTATACTGTATAGGGGCCAAAAGGAGACTTTATACTGTATGGGGGCCACAAGGAGACGTTATACTGTATGGGGGCAGCCACAAGGAGACGTTATACTGTATGGGGGCCACAAGGAGACATTATACTGTATGAGGGCCACAAGGAGACATTATACTTTATGGGGGCCACAAGGAGACATTATACTGTATGGGGGCCAAAAGGAGACTTTATACTGTATGGGGGCCACAAGGAGACGTTATACTGTATGGGGGCCACAAGGAGACGTTATAGTAAATGGGGGCCACAAGGAGACGTTATAGTGTATGGGGGCCACAAGGAGACGTTATAGTGTATGGGGGCCACAAGGAGACGTTATACTGTATGGGGGCTACAAGGAGACATTATAGTGTATGGGGGCCTCAAGGAGACGTTATACTGTATGGGGGCCACAAGGAGACGTTATACTGTATGGGGGCCACAAGGAGACATTATACTGTATGGGGGCCACAAGGAGACATTATACTGTATGGGGGCCACAAGGAGACATTATACTGTATGGGGGCCTCAAGGAGACGTTGCACTGTATGGGGGCTACAAGGAGACATTATACTGTATGGGGGCCAAAAGGAGACTTTATACTGTATGGGGGCCACAAGGAGACGTTATAGTGTATGGGGGCCACAAGGAGACGTTATAGTGTATGGGGGCCACAAGGAGACATTATACTGTATGGGGGCCTCAAGGAGACATTATACTGTATGGGGGCCTCAAGGAGACATTGCACTGTATGGGGGCCACAAGGAGACATTATACTGTATGGGGGCCAAAAGGAGACTTTATACTGTATGGGGGCCACAAGGAGACATTATACTGTATGGGGGCCAAAAGGAGATGTTATAGTGTATGGGGGCCTCAAGGAGACGTTATACTGTATGGGGGCCACAAGGAGACGTTATACTGTATGGGGGCCACAAGGAGACATTATACTGTATGAGGGCCACAAGGAGACATTATACTTTATGGGGGCCACAAGGAGACATTATACTGTATGGGGGCCAAAAGGAGACTTTATACTGTATGGGGGCCACAAGGAGACGTTATACTGTATGGGGG
The DNA here is from genome assembly GCF_905171765.1 of Bufo bufo. Classification (NCBI taxonomy): domain Eukaryota; kingdom Metazoa; phylum Chordata; class Amphibia; order Anura; family Bufonidae; genus Bufo; species Bufo bufo. The sequence continues at coordinate 90,450,674 of NC_053391.1, forward strand.
CCACAAGGAGACGTTATAGTGTATGGGGGCCACAAGGAGACGTTATAGTGTATGGGGGCCACAAGGAGACGTTATAGTGTATGGGGGCCACAAGGAGACGTTATAGTGTATGGGGGCCACAAGGAGACGTTATACTGTATGGGGGCTACAAGGAGACATTATAGTGTATGGGGGCCTCAAGGAGACGTTATACTGTATGGGGGCCACAAGGAGACGTTATACTGTATGGGGGCCACAAGGAGACATTATACTGTATGGGGGCCACAAGGAGACATTATACTGTATGGGGGCCTCAAGGAGACGTTGCACTGTATGGGGGCTACAAGGAGACATTATACTGTATGGGGGCCAAAAGGAGACTTTATACTGTATGGGGGCCACAAGGAGACGTTATAGTGTATGGGGGCCACAAGGAGACGTTATAGTGTATGGGGGCCACAAGGAGACATTATACTGTATGGGGGCCTCAAGGAGACATTATACTGTATGGGGGCCTCAAGGAGACATTGCACTGTATGGGGGCCACAAGGAGACATTATACTGTATGGGGGCCAAAAGGAGACTTTATACTGTATGGGGGCCACAAGGAGACGTTATAGTGTATGGGGGCCACAAGGAGACGTTATAGTGTATGGGGGCCACAAGGAGATGTTATACTGTATGGGGGCCACAAGGAGACGTTATACTGTATGGGGGCTGCAGCCCCCCCCCCCATGTCTTATGGCCACCTGTGTGACTGTGACCTGCCTGCCACCATACAGTAATTCCTTCTTGTTGATCATGTCATGGGGAGGGACTCATGATGGCTCATTCCCTGCCTGCTGGCTGCTATTTCAATGTGCAGTGCAGAGCAGGCAGCTCGTTGCAGGAAGGACTGAGTGGGCCAAGCCAGTTGGACAGAAGACATATAATTGGGGTAATCTGATAGAGATAGGCAGAGATATTACACCTATAATAGCTGCCCGTCCGGCAGCAATGATATATAGGGTCTCTTCTCTCCGCAGGCGTGAATTCTGTGGGGGTCGGAGTCGGACGGAGTGTGGGACTAAGTTCTACTGACTTTCCCGCCACTCGCTGCTATACTGCGCTGCTCAACTCGGCCTGGGCGTCGTCTGATTCCGACGTTAGATGTCGGTGGGCGGAGACTGCACCATGGGAGCAAGCGAGGAGGAGCCAGGTCGGCCGCTGCGGGAAGCAAGTGGTAGATAATGATGCAAGGGCGGGTCGCCGCAACCGCAGTTTTTGAAGCGATGACGTCACAAAATACTGCGGTAATTTGGAAACCAATATCGCCGTTTTTTAATACCGCGGTATATCGCCCAACCCTAGAGTAGCATGAGTGGATTAGGTCCAGATGCGTTCAGTAAAAAATGCGGGATTTCGTAAGCGAGTCCATTCAGTTTTGTTTGCAATCGCGTTCAGTTTTTATCACGCACAACTGATGCGTGAAAACCAACGCTCATGTACACACACCCATTGAAATGAATGGGTCCAGATTCCGTGTGGGCGCAATGCGTTCGCATCACGCATTGCACCCGCGCGGAATACTCGTTCATGTGAGAGCGATAACACCAAATTTACCACACCTGAGACCTTGTAACACTAATGAGTCACATGACACCGGAGAGGGAAAATGGCTAATTGGGCACAATTTGGCCATTTTCACTTCGGGGTGCACTCACTTTTGTTGTCGGCAGCTTAGACATTAATGGACAAATACTGACCCTAAGCACATGCTAAGGCACCACACAACTTCAATGATTTACAAATGGTCCAAAAGACCAATAAACACCTTTTTATTCCATGTGCTGCTTTCTACCTGTTAAAACGTAACATTTATTGATTCCATATTATAAATATTTCGCCAGACCGCCACTCCGTCCCTATTGACTATAATGGGGGCGGAGCTCCGGCGCAGCACGGCAAAAGCCGCCGGGCTAAAAAGTTGGACATGCAGGACTTTTTAGTCCGGCGGCATTTCGCCGTGCTGCGCCGGAGCTCCGCCCCCATTATAGTCAATGGGGACGGAGCGGCGGCACAGCGAAATAGCCGAAGGACGGATCCGACATGGTGAACAGCATGTCGGATCCGTCCTGCCGCAAGTGTGAAAGGGTACTTTCACACTAGCGTTTTTCTTTTCCGGCACTGAGTTCCGTCAAAACTTCAAAAGGGCTCAATGCCGAAAAAAAAAAAGTGATCAGTTTTATCCCCATGCATTCTCAATAGAGAGTAATCAGTTCAGGATGCATCAGGATATCTTCAGTTCAGTCTTTTTGACTGATCAGGCAAAAGAGAAAACCGCAGCATGCTACGGTTTTATCTCCGGCGAAAAAAACCTAAAGACTTGCCTGAATGCCGGATCTGGCATTTTTTTCCATATGAATGTATTAGGGCTAGATTCGGCATTTAAAATACCGGAATGCCAGATCCGTCCTTCTGGTCTGCGCAGGTGAAAAAAATAAATGCCGGATCCGTCTTGACGGATGACACTGGAAAGACGGATCCGGCATTTTTCTGACTGATCAGGATCCTGGTCAGTCTTACTAATGCCATCAGTCTGGTGACGGAACTGCCTGCCGGATCACTCTGCCGCAAGTGTGAAAGTAGCCTAAATAAAATATTTAAAAATATCAGCTGTGTCACATAGTTACTTTGTTGCTTTGTCTGTTTGTAACACTGTTTGCATCACAGTGTCGTTTAGCCAGCTAAAGGCTACTTTCACACTCGCGTTTTGGCTTTCCGTTTGTTAGATCCGTTGCGGGGCTCTCACAAGCGGTCCAAAACGGATCGCTTTGCCCTAATGCATTCTGAATGGAAAAGAATCTGCTCAGAATGCATCAGTTTGGCTCCGTTCAGTCACCTGACGAAGCGGAGCCATCCTGGCACACAGTGTAAGTCAATGGGGACGGATCCGTTTTCTCTGGCACAATAGAAAATGGATCCGTCCTCCATTGACTTTCAGTGGTGTTCAAGACAGATCCGTCATGGCTATAGAAGACATAATACAACCAGATCCGTTCATGCATACGGTTGTATTATTGTAACGGAAGCGTTTTTGCAGATCCATGACGGATCCGCAAAAAAAATGCTAGTGTGAAAGTAACCTAAGGGATATAGTGAGCGGTTTCAGCGCCCTACTACAGGCTCACTCATCTTCTATCCCTGCGCTAAATTAGAATTCTCATAAACCATTTGGTAGCTTCCTATATCTATGTGCACCTGCTGTTTAAAAATAGCTCAAACGCTGCTGTCACGGCTGAGGATGGAGAAAACCCTCAGCCGTGCGATGCCAGAAGAGGTTAGTGGCTGCTCGGCCAGGACGACAGAATTAGGGAGCAGGTCACCTCCTATTGCGTCCCTAATCTGACCCCGACTCCTAACCATATGAGCCAACCCTGATGGTGGGAGGGCTCATACACCGGAACCTAATATTCCCTGCTAGCCCTCAGGATTGCCCTGGAACAAGGAGCAGGGTAAGACGACCTGTTCCTTCTGGACACGGAGGAACAGGAGTCTCACTGGCCAAGCTGCAAGGAAATGGGGTACATAAACAGACGTATGGATATGGCAGGACAACTACTCTTGTTCACACCTACCTGCCACAGCCTTGCTGACTGGATCCCGGGCTCACAAGCTGATGTCCAGACCAAACATAAATGGACACAGCAAACATACACACACACATAGGAACCCAGATCCATAGCTGCATTAAACATGAAAGGAAAACAACATCAACTTAACATCACATATAAACATTTATGACCACAAGGGTGGCCCTCACTGGCAGATGGTATAAGGGACCAGGAGGATGACTCCAGCTTACAAACAAGGCTGAAGTACCCCTCAGACTACTGATCTTAACTGAGGCTTTATAGCCCATGTAGCCACATCCAGTGCTCACATACTAGGAAGGGAATTAACCCTTCTCACACCAGAGAAGGGAAGACAGACAAAGGGGACGTGCACCCATAAATAAACCTCGTGCACAAAAACTGAGACAAATCACACCTACATAGACAGGTTGCCAGCTGCAACCGCATGCACAACATAGCAAGCTGCCATGCAAAAGCTCAGGCTGCTATGCTGCCACATAAATAATGTTGCCAGCGGCAACATACTTCAGCCCCCACCTGTGATTGACAACCAGACCTAGACCGCAGGCAACTGCCTGCGGTTACAGGAGTCACGACCATGACCATGGTCGTGACAGCTGACCTCCGACATGTTTCGCCAGCTGATCTGGGGTCCTCAGGAGATTTGGGCAGACTGCCCCCCGTGGCCGTCCTCGCCCAGCTCTGAATCCTCCTTCTGCAAATGGCAGGGGGAGGATCCGGAGCATCTCCTCTCCTACATAGCGCCCCATACCTCTTACATCCAGTGATGTCACCTTTGTTGTAGACGTTCTCTTTGCTCATCTTCTCCATTCAGACCAGACCGCCATGATGATTTTCCTGCCATCTCTTGTCTCTGCAGAGATTGAGAAACAGACATTAGTTTCCCACATTTCCATCATCTTCACATCTTCTGAACACCCTTTCCTGCCACCCCCAATACTATACTGCAGAAACAGTCCCCCTGGGAATACTACCACACAGATAGTGCCCCCTTCAACAATTATTGGCACACAGTGCTCTAAAAAATAACTGCGCCCAGACACTAATAGTATAAAGATAATGTCCCCCCAAAAATAATTGTGCTAAGCTGATACTGTGCCAGAGTGCCCCCCAAAGTAACAGTGCTCCCCAAAATCCCACCAATAGAAATAATTCTCTGCCAGAGCACACTTAGTAGTAATAATGCCCCTTTAGTGCCCATACTAGTAATCATGTTCCTCATAGCCCCCAGTAGTAGTAAAGCACCCCATAATACCGCCTAGTACTAATAATTCTCCTTATAATATGACAGTACATTAAATACCCCCGCTTAGTGCCCGCAGTTAAGCTAATGTCCCCATAATGTATGCCAGTATAAAGGGGGGTGCGGGCCGCACCAGTGATGGGGGTGACACCAGCAGGGCCGGCATTTACGAATCATAGTCATTTGTATTGCCGACCTCAGGAGAGATGTGTCTGGGATTTAAACCCACGACCTCTTCCTGTGTCCCGGCCTGTATGTCCATATATGGAGTCAGTGCTTGTGGATTCTAATTTCAGAAAAGTTTCTGTTGGGATTTGAACCCATGACCTTCTGTATCAGAGGCAAAGCACCTAACCACACGGCCATAAGAAAGGCATTGACACTGATTGAAAAAATATGAGACTTCAAGTGTACATCTATACACATGACTGCTGCCCTAACGCACCCAGCACTTCTATATCTCTATATGACAGCTGTCCCAGCACACTCAGCTCTGCTATATCTCTATATATGACAGCTGTCCCAGCAAACCCAGCTCTGCTACATCTATACACATGACAGTTGTCCAAACACACCCAGCTCTGCTACATCTATACACATGACAGCTGCCCCAGCACACTCAGCTCTGCTATATCTCTATATATCTATCTACTGTATAGCAATACTTAGAGATATATAGATGTAGCAGAGCTGGGTGTGCTGGGACAGCTGTCATATATAGAGATATAGCAGAGCTGAGTGTGCTGGTGCAGCTGTCATGTGTATTAGATGTAGCAGAGCTGGGTGTGCTGGTGCAGCTATCATATATAGAGATATAGCAGAGCTGAGTGTGCTGGGGCAGCTGTCATATATAGAGATATAGTAGAGCTGAGTGTGCAGTTGTCATGTGTATTAGATGTAGCAGAGCTGGGTGTGCTGGAGCAGCTATCATATATAGAGATATAGCAGAGCTGAGTGTGCTGGGACACTGTCATATAGAGATATAGCAGTGCTGGGTGTTCTGAAATACAAGCACTGACTCCATATATGGACATACAGGGCGGGACACAGGAAGAGGCCGCATCGCATCGCTGACATGGAGGTAAGTATAAGTGTTTTGTTTTTTTTTTATACCCGACTGTTACTGCCATGGGGGGAGCGGGAGGCACTTGATACTGGCACATGGGGGGAGGGAGGTTGGCACCTGATACTGGCACATGGGGGGAGGGGGGTTTGCACCTGATACTGGCACATGGGGGGAGGGGGGTTGGCACTATGATACTGGCACATGGGGGGAGGAGAGAGGCACCTGATACTGGCACATGGGGGGGGGGAGAGGCACCTGATACTGGCACATGGAGGGAGGGGGGTTGGCACTATGATACTGGCACATGGGGGGGGGAGAGAGGCACCTGATACTGGCACATGGAGGGAGGGGGGTTGGCACTATGATACTGGCACATGGGGGGGGGGAGGCACCTGATACTGGCACATGGGGGGGAGGGGGGTTGGCACCTGATACTGGCACATGGGGGGAGGGGGGTTGGCACCTGATACTGGCCCATGGGGGGGAGGAGAGAGGCACCTGATACTGGCACATGGGGGGGGAGGGGGGTTGGCACCTGATACTGGCAGATGCGGGGGGTTGGCACTATGATACTGGCACATGGGGGGAAGGAGAGAGGCACTTGATACTGGCACTTTTTTTGGGGGGGAGAGATGGCACTATGATACTGGGACATGGGGGGGAGAGGCACTTGATACTGGCACTTTTTTTGGGGGGTGGGAGATGGCACTATGATACTGGGACATGGGGGGGGAGGCACTTGATACTGGGACATGGGGGGGGAGGAGAGAGGCACTTGATACTGGCACTTTTTTGGGGGGGGCAGATGGCACTATGATACTGGGACATGGGGGGGCAGGAGAGAGGCACTTGATACTGGCACATTGGGGGGGTGGCACTATGATACTGGGATATGTGGGGGAGGTAGAGAGGCACTTGATACTGGCACATGATGGGGGGGCATCTATGGGGACACTTACTGGCACATTATTGGGGGTCATTATGGGGGACACTAGGCCGGCAGCCTTTCAGAGGCCGGACACTGAGGGCATCTACTGGGGCACTATATATAGGGCATTTTATACTGGTACATTATGGGGGGCACTAGCAGGAAGGGGGGAGAGGAGCACTATGGGGGAATTTACTGGGGGCACTATATATGGGTATTTTATACTGGGACATTATGGAGGCACTATGGGGACATTAGCTCAACTGGAAGCATTACAAGGGGGTATTTTTTGCACTGTCATATTATAGGGAGAATAATTTCTACTGGGGGGGGGGGGGGCATTATGGTGGGCTTTATTACTCCCCTATGGTATGACCCCCTAGTAGCAGCACCAGCCTCTCCCTGCTCTGCTATCCCTCTGCCCCTTCTCCAAATCCTTATTATGAAATCTTTCTCATTAGGATAAAACAAATCAGCTCCGCCGAGCCCCCCGGCCAAAGTGTGGAAGTGGCGTCCGAGATCCCCAAGGGTCAAATCAAGTAACTGTAAGTTTTCATGTGGAATATGTTTATGTTATACACATATAGCATGTGACATCATTTTGTACCGCAACGGGTGACACCAGCCCTAGCAACGCCACTGATAAAATACCCCTATATACTGCCCCAGTAAATGCCCTCATAGTGCTCCTCTTCCTCTTTCCCATAGTGTCCCCCATAATATGACAGTAAAAAATGCCCCTTCTTAGTGCCACCAGATGCCCCAATAGTGCTCCACTCCCCCTTAGTGCCCCCAAATAATGCCCCATAGTGCCGCTCTCCCCTATAGTGCCCCCCATAATGTGCCAATAAAAAAAAAGCCTCTTTAGAGCCCCTATAGTGCTACTCTCCCCCATGGTGCCCCCCATAATGTGCCAGTAAGAAATGCCCCCATAGTGCCCCCCCCAAAATGATCAAGAAATAAATGTCCCCAGAGTGCCACCCCCAAAAAAATGGGGCTTTAAGAAATGCCAGATGCCCCCATAAAGCCAGCTCCGCCCCAAAAAACAAACAAAAAGAAAACACATACTTACCTCCATCAGCAGTGATGCGATGCAGACCTCTTCCGGCCTGTGTCTCCCGCTGTGTGCTGCCCTGCTCAGGCGGCGCGATGATAATGACGTCATCGCGCCACCTGAGCCGGCGACTGATAGGCTGCAGGCATTAGTGCCTGCGGCCTATCAGAAGAACAGGGAAGGGAGACGCCTCTGTCTCCCCTGCTCCACCGCAGCACAGTCATCTGTATCGCTGCCCTGAGGACGGCGATACAAATGAATATGGTGCGTTCAGTGAAACTCGCAGCATTTTGCAAGCAAGTTCAGTCAGTTTTGTCTGTAATTGTGTTCAGTTTTTTTCCGCGCGGGTGCAATGCGTATTGATGCGTTTTTCAAGCGCGTGATGAAAAACTGAAGGTTTACAAACAACATCTCTTAGCAACCATCTTGCTGACTGTTCAGAAAATGGAGAATAACTTAAAGAGTAACTAAACTTTTACACTAACTTTGACTATGTTGTCCCTAACCCCCTAAAAAAATCTTTTTCTAATATACTTTATTAATTAATTTTCTATTTTTACCGTACTTTTTCATCTGGTGCGCTAAAACTCAGTTCTCCCTACACCGCTGAGCTGTCAGTGGTGTACGGAGTGCTCTTTTTATGAATGGGGCCGCAGCAGCACAGGGAGTACGGACAGGAGCGCTCATTGCTGGACTATTACTAACTGCACTGCTGGCATAACAAAAGGGTACCCATCTACTATGCAGGGGCGTACATTCCGCCTGTTCAACCGGTTCAGCTGCACAGGGGCCCAGCCTATGAGGGGCCCCTTCAGCTCAGCTGTCTGTGCGTCCACAGGAGGCACAGACAGCTGATTGTAACGGTGAAGCAGAGAGCAGCAGGCTCCTCGCTTCACCATTCATCATCACTCCATCCGGCATGTAGAAGGGGCCCACCTCACTATCTGACTTCAGTCTCAGGACCTACTGCGCCATCCACAGCTCTGAGGCAGCAGGTCCTGAGCTGCATCTGCGATGGCCCCGCCTCCTTACAGCTCAGTCCTGCCGTGTGGTGGGCAGCGTCATGAAGAGTTTGACACCAGCTCAGCCAGGCCTGTGCAGAGCCACTTCACTGTGTCCTAGCTCCGCCTCCCGTGATGTCAGTAGCCCCATCCCCATCTAGTGTTGCTGTAGCTCCACCCCCTGGCAGTAGCCCCACCCACACCTGGTCCTCTCCTAGCGCTCCTGGTGCTGAATGTGTGAAGCCTGCAGCAATTTAGGAGGAGGTGAGTGAGGACTAGAGGCTTCCTGTGTGTCCACTGTCCCTGCCAGGCACTGAACCTGACTTGGTATGTTATTTTTTTTACACAACCATCCCCCCCTGTCCTCCTCTGGCCCTCCTGTGACTGTCCCTTACCCACATACTGTGAGGCTACATTCTAATTTATTTTGCGGTCCGCGATCGGCAAGATATGGATGCCATCCATGTGCAATCTGTATATTTTTGCAGACGCTTTTTTTAACTTAAACGGGCCTGCAGTCCGCATTTTTTTGAGAAGTATAGGACGTGTCATATTTTCCATCTTGTGCAGACTGGACATACGGAAAGCACATGTAGTGTCCCACTAGGTAGGCGTGGGCACTACACAAGGGTCAATTGGGTGACGTGTTACTCCTACTCACAAGGGACAGAAATATTATATTTAACTATGCATTTAATGTATTTTTCTATGTGTTTTTACATGCAATGTTTCCCCTGTGTTAATGTTTAGCAGGCCTAGTTGGGTGTAATTAGACATCCTAGACACTAGAGGGAGATAGGGAGCCCCTAGTATAAATGTCCAGGCCCAGACAGGGAGGAGTTAGTTCATAGTCAGGAGTCTGTGGAGACAGAAGTGAGAAGGCACCAGCCAGAGATATGCTGAGGGCCTCCTCCTGACATGCAGCTTGATAGCCCTGGCTGCTAGCTACGACCAGGAGGCTAGTGAAGAACCCTAGCCTGCCTGTAGATCAAGTGAGCCTCAGTTAGCTCAGAAGATTACCTCAGTAGTAGGACAGAACCTCCTAGGAGAAACCTGCAGCTTCCCTACCAAGCAAGGATAATACAAGTCAGGTAAGTACCCTGATGGGCAGAGGATCTATAAAGTAAAGAGCAAGGGTCTATACTGGAGGAAGGATTTATATACCGGGGATTAAAGCCAGCAATTAGGCATCCGGGCCTTGGGATCCAGCCAGCTAGAATAGCTGAAGGGGATAGAGCAGCGTTGCACTGCAAAGCATTAACTGTTTACCCTCCAAGTATCTTGCCTGATTAATACCTGCCGTTATTGAAAGAAAACCTGCTTGTGGAGTATTGTTCAAGGGACTGCATCATCCTTATCAACTGTAACTGTCTGTACAAAGTTGGACTGTTTTTCCACCAAGTAAAGCAACGTTCAGTTCACAAACTGTGTACTCCTTTACTACTCCTATAAATCGGTGTGCCACCGTTACAGGCACTGGCGACACGAATCTTAAATGGACCTTACCTAAGGCACTCAAAACACCTACAACATCCAGGGCACCTCACATACCATCAGGCCTGGTCCCTATCTACAGAGTGTGCCCCAGAGGAACTAGTGTCTGCCTCTCCATTCACTGCCGCATGCCTGCCCAGGGTTCTCCTTGGAAAAGTGAGTAACCCTCGATTGCCCATACCGTGACCTCACTGTCGCTTTACCCTCAAGTCATTTGCTTTCGGCGTCCGTATGTCTGTTCCGCAGAGGATAGAAAATGTGACGTCCGCAACATGCAGTCTAGTTAATGGGTCTGACAAAAAATGCAAATGGCACATGGGCGTCATCTGTAATTTGCAGATCACAAAATACATATGGTCCATGTCGTGTAAATGGGTTAAAAGTGCTGCCCAGACACTCCGGGGGTCATTTATTAAGACTGGGCTTTTAGACACGGGTCTTAACCCCTAAACTGGCAGTGGTTCTGCCAAAGTTATGAAGAGGAGCTGGCCTCTCCATTACTTTGGCGCATCCAGCGCCAGTTTAAATGCATATCATCTAGACTGAATCCTGACCCATTCATTTCAATGGGTCTGTGTGAGGGGCACATATCTGTCCATAACTACTGTAAGGGGGGCACATATCTAGCAGAATTACTGTGAGGGGGCACGTAATCTGTCCATAGCTACTGTGAAGGGGGCACAATGTGGAGATTACTACTGTGTGCTGGAACAAAGGGGCAAAAATTACAACGTGGGGGCATTAAGGTGGTTATCCAAGAGTATAAAATTCCCCCATATGCCAGGCTTGTCAAAGGGAATATACTGGCGCCGCTCCTGGTCCCCGCGCACGGGGAGAACAGCAGCAGTGTAGGGACCAGCAGGGAGCGGGGTAAGTATATTCAGTGTGAGGGGCCCGGCATATGGGGGAATTGTATACTCTCAGATAACCCCTTTAACCACCTCCGGACCGCCTAACGCAGGATCGTGTTCCGGAGGTGGCAGCCCTGCGCACAGTCACGCATATATGCGTCATCTCGCGAGACGCGAGATTTCCTGTGAACGCGCGCGCTCACAGGAACGGAAGGTAAGAGAGTGGATCTCCAGCCTGCCAGCGGCGATCGTTCGCTGGCAGGCTGGAGATGTGTTTTTTTTAACCCCTAACAGGTATATTAGACGCTGTTTTGATAACAGTGTCTAATATACCTGCTACCTGGTCCTCTGGTGGTCCCCTTTGTTTGGATCGACCACCAGAGGACACAGGTAGCTCAGTAAAGTCCCACCAAGCAACACTACACTACACTACACTACACCCCCCCCCCCCCCGTCACTTATTAACCCCTTATTAGCCCCTGATCACCCCATATAGACTCCCTGATCACCCCCCTGTCATTGATTACCCCCCTGTCATTGATCAACCCCCTGTAAAGCTCCATAAGACGTCCGCATGATTTTTACGGATGCACTGATAGATGGATCGGATCCGCAAAACGCATCCGGACGTCTGAATGAAACCTTACAGGGGCATGATCAATGACTGTGGTGATCACCCCATATAGACTCCCTGATCACCCCCCTGTAAAGCTCCATTCAGATGTCCGCATGATTTTTACGGATCCACTGATAGATGGATCGGATCCGCAAAACGCATCCGGACGTCTGAATGAAGCCTTACAGGGGCATGATCAATGACTGTGGTTATCACCCCATATAGACTCCCTGATCACCCCCCTGTCATTGATTACCCCCCTGTAAAGCTCCATTCAGATGTCCGCATGATTTTTACGGATGCACTGATAGATGGATCGGATCCGCAAAACGCATACGGACGTCTGAATGAAGCCTTACAGGGGCATGATCAATGACTGTGGTTATCACCCCATATAGACTCCCTGATCACCCCCCTGTCATTGATTACACCCCTGTCATTGATCAACCCCCTGTAAAGCTCCATTCAGATGTCCGCATGATTTTTACGGATCCACTGATAGATGGATCGGATCTGCAAAACACATACAGGCGTCTCCCTGGAGCCTTCCAGGGGGGGTGATCAATGACTGTGGTGATCACCCCATATAGACTCCCTGATCACCCCCCTGTCATTGATCACCCCCCCTTGTCATTAATCACCCCCTTGTCATTGATCACCCCCCCTGTCATTGATCACCCCCCCTGTCATTGATCACCCCCCTGTAAGGCTCCATTCAGACATTTTTTTGGCCCAAGTTAGCGGAATTATTATTTTTTTTCTTACAAAGTCTCATATTCCACTAACTTGTGTCAAAAAATAAAATCTCACATGAACTCACCATACCCCTCACGGAATCCAAATGCGTAAATTTTTTTAGACATTTATATTCCAGACTTCTTCTGCCGCTTTAGGGCCCCTAGAATGCCAGGGCAGTATAAATACCCCACATGTGACCCCATTTCGGAAAGAAGACACCCCCAGGTATTCCGTGAGGGGCATATTGAGTCCATGAAAGATTGAAATTTTTGTCCCAAGTTAGCGGAACGGGAGACTTTGTGAGAAAAAAATTAAAAATATCAATTTCCGCTAACTTGTGCCAAAAAAAAAAAATTTCTATGACCTCGCCATGCCCCTCATTGAATACCTTGGGGTGTCTTCTTTCCAAAATGGGGTCACATGTGGGGTATTTATACTGCCCTGTCATTCTAGGGGCCCCAAAGCGTGAGAAGAAGTCTGGTATCCAAATGTCTAAAAATGCCCTCCTAAAAGGACTTTGGGCACCTTTGCGCATCTAGGCTGCAAAAAAGTGTCACACATCTGGTATCGCCGTACTCAGGAGAAGTTGAGGAATGTGTTTTGGGGTGTCATTTTACATATACCCATGCTGGGTGAGAGAAATATCTTGGTCAAATGCCAACTTTGTATAAAAAAATGGGAAAAGTTGTCTTTTGCCAAGATATTTCTCTCACCCAGCATGGGTATATGTAAAATGACACCCCAAAACACATTCCCCAACTTCTCCTGAATACGGCGATACCACATGTGTGACACTTTTTTGCAGCCTAGGTGGGCAAAGGGGCCCATATTCCAAAGAGCACCTTTAGGATTTCACAGGTCATTTACCTACTTACCACACATTAGGGCCCCTGGAAAATGCCAGGGCAGTATAAGTACCCCACAAGTGACCCCATTTTGGAAAGAAGACACCCCAAGGTATTCCGTGAGGGGCATGGCGAGTTCCTAGAATTTTTTATTTTTTGTCACAAGTTAGTGGAAAATGCTGATTTTTTTATTTTTATTTTTTTTCATACAAAGTCTCATATTCCACTAACTTGTGACAAAAAATAAAAACTTCCATGAACTCACTATGCCCATCAGCGAATACCTTGGGGTCTCTTCTTTCCAAAATGGGGTCACTTGTGGGGTAGTTATACCGCCCTGGCATTCTAGGGGCCCAAATGTGTGGTAAGGAGTTTGAAATCAAATTCTGTAAAAAATGACCAGTGAAATCCGAAAGGTGCTCTTTGGAATATGGGCCCCTTTGCCCACCTAGGCTGCAAAAAAGTGTCACACATCTGGTATCTCCGTACTCAGGAGAAGTTGGGGAATGTGTTTTGGGGTGTCATTTTACATATACCCATGCTGGGTGAGAGAAATATCTTGGCAAAAGACAACTTTTCCCATTTTTTTATACAAAGTTGGCATTTGCCCAAGATATTTATCTCACCCAGCATGGGTATATGTAAAAAGACACCCCAAAACACATTCCTCAACTTCTCCTGAATACAGAGATACCAGTGTGTGACACTTTTTTGCAGCCTAGGTGGGCAAAGGGGCCCATATTCCAAAGAGCACCTTTCGGATTTCACAGGTCATTTTTTACAGAATTTGATTTCAAACTCCTTACCACACATTTGGGCCCCTAGAATGCCAGGGCAGTATAACTACCCCACAAGTGACCCCATTTTGGAAAGAAGAGACCCCAAGGTATTCGCTGATGGGCATAGTTAGTTCATGGAAGTTTTTATTTTTTGTCACAAGTTAGTGGAATATGAGACTTTGTATGAAAAAAAAAAAAAAAAAAATCATCATTTTCCACTAATTTGTGACAAAAAATAAAAAATTCTAGGAACTTGCCATGCCCCTCACGGAATACCTTGGGGTGTCTTCTTTCCAAAATGGGGTCACTTGTGGGGTAGTTATACTGCCCTGGCATTCTAGGGGCCCAAATGTGTGGTAAGGAGTTTGAAATCAAATTCTGTAAAAAATGACCTGTGAAATCCGAAAGGTGCTCTTTGGAATATGGGCCCCTTTGCCCACCTAGGCTGCAAAAAAGTGTCACACATCTGGTATCTCCGTACTCAGGAGAAGTTGGGGAATGTGTTTTGGGGTGTCATTTTACATATACCCATGCTGGGTGAGAGAAATATCTTGGCAAAAGACAACTTTTCCCATTTTTTTTATACAAAGTTGGCATTTGACCAAGATATTTATCTCACCCAGCATCGGTATATGTAAAATGACACCCCAAAACACATTCCTCAACTTCTCCTGAATACAGAGATACCAGATGTGTGACACTTTTTTGCAGCCTAGGTGGGCAAAGGGGCCCATATTCCAAAGAGCACCTTTCGGATTTCACAGGTCATTTTTTACAGAATTTGATTTCAAACTCCTTACCACACATTTGGGCCCCTAGAATGCCAGGGCAGTATAACTACCCCACAAGTGACCCCATTTTGGAAAGAAGAGACCCCAAGGTATTTCGTGATGGGCATAGTGAGTTCATAGAAGTTTTTATTTTTTGTCACAAGTTAGTGGAATATGAGACTTTGTAAAAAAAAAAAAATCATCATTTTCCGCTAACTTGTGACAAAAAATAAAAAGTTCTATGAACTCACTATGCCCATCAGCGAATACCTTAGGGTGTGTACTTTCCGAAATGGGGTCATTTGTGGGGTGTTTGTACTGTCTGGCCATTGTAGAACCTCAGGAAACATGACAGGTGCTCAGAAAGTCAGAGCTGCTTCAAAAAGCGGAAATTCACATTTTTGTACCATAGTTTGTAAACGCTATAACTTTTACCCAAAGCATTTTTTTTTTACCCAAACATTTTTTTTTTATCAAAGACATGTAGAACAATAAATTTAGAGCAAAATTTATATATGGATGTAGTTTTTTTTGCAAAATTTTTCAACTGAAAGTGAAAAATGTCATTTTTTTGCAAAAAAATCGTTAAATTTCAATTAATAACAAAAAAAGTAAAAATGTCAGCAGCAATGAAATACCACCAAATGAAAGCTCTATTAGTGAGAAGAAAAGGAGGTAAAATTCATTTGGGTGGTAAGTTGCATGACCGAGCAATAAACGGTGAAAGTAGTGTAGGTCAGAAGTGTAAAAAGTGGCCTGGTCTTTCAGGGTGTTTAAGCACTGGGGGCTGAGGTGGTTAATACGCACCACAGTATCTTTTTTTTTTTTTTTAACATAGATAATTTTTATTAACATTTTTTTTTATTTTAAATTACAAACACGTAGGAAAGAAGAATCCTTCAGCAAGCATAGAATACACTTGGTCATTCAGACATGACAACCAGTTTACAAAATGAAAGGCATTTTATCTACAGATAGACCTCTTCATTTGTGATAGCCAAAGAAACAAAAGAAAAACAATATTCAATAACCCCCAAACCCTCCAGCGATGAGACGAGCACTCCCCCACTATTATAATTGTATTGCCTCTTGGCCCCCAGTAAGACCTAGCCGACACCTGATGTGCAGGCCCATCTCTCATCCCTGCTACGCACCACAGTATCTAAAGGGTCTCCACCATCTTTGATGCCCCTGATCATCCCTTACTCCCCCTGTAGGATTGGGGGAAAAATGACAAATTGGGGTCCCTTCTGCTTCCTCACATCATTGTATTAATCTTTACCTATGACCTATGTTCACATCTGTATGCGTAGCTTGGGGAGGGGGGGGGGGGGGGGGGCAGGCAAATTCTTTGCACAAGGGCCCTCTGCAGTCTGTGTCCGCCCCTGCTACTATGCCAGGATTAGCGGAGCGGCTTCTGCCTGCTCCGCTCAGTTAAGAGAACTGCATGTCATCTCTCTTAGCGGAGCAGGCAGGAGCCGCTCAGCTAATCCTGGCATAGTAGATGGGTACCCATTTGCTATGCCAGCTGTGCAGTTAGTAATAGTCCAGGGAGCACGGGCAGGAGCAGCAATGAGCGCTCCTGTCCATACTCCCTGTGCTGCTGCGGACTCATTCATACAATGAGCACTCCGTACACCACTGACAGCTCAGCGGTGTAGGGAGAACTGAGTTTTAGCGCACCAGTGAATGGAGCACTTTAGGGATTTAAATGTACGGTAAAAATAGAAAATTAATAAATAAAGTATATTAGAAAAATATTTTTTAGGGGGTTAGGGACAACATATTAAAAGTTAGTGTAAAAGTTTAGTTACTCTTTAACCTGTTCCGGACATAGGGGGTACCAGTACACCCTGATTTCCCGATCCTTCCCGGTACGTCATGTATAGTTCCGATCACCGCCGCCTGATGGGCGGTGATCGGAACCCGGTGCCTACTCAAATCATAAATAGGCACCTTGGCTAAATTCGAGGGGGGGGTCCTGTGACCGCCCCCCCGTGTAGGTGATCGCAGGAAACCGCAGGTCAATTCAGACCTGCAGTTTGCTGCGTTTCCGGGTTATTCGGGTCTCTGGGGACCCGATAACCCGGAACAGGATGGTGATCGGTGGTGTGATAATACACCACCAATCACCATCCTTAGATCCTGAGAGGTGATGGTGACATTACCTCTCAGGATCTCTCTCATTGGTCGGCTGGGCGGGCGGGAGGTTCAAATCATCGCAGCGCTCCTCTCCTCCTCCTCCTTTTCAGTTCGGAGCCCGAGGAGAGAGGAGCGCTGCACGTGTCTCAGAGCCAGCACCCCCCATCTGTTCAGAGCCCAGGAGCCAGCCAGCACCCCATCTGTGCCCCAGCTCCACCAGGTATTTAGGTATTTAGGGAAAGTCTAGGGACAAGTTAGATTAGGCAGGGATATTTAGGGAAAGTTAGTGGTTGCATCACCCAACTGCAACTTTTTTGGGGTGCAGGCATTTTTTTTGTTTTTTTTTTGTGCGTACGCTGACTGTGGCCGGCACTCTTAGCGTACGGCCACTGTTAGCGCAGCGCACACCCCACCGCTGATCAACTTCGAACGGTTTATTTTTAACATTTTTTTTAAATTTCACATTTTTCCCCCTTTTTTTTTTTTTAGTCAGTCTTTTTTTTTTTGTCTGTTAGGTTTAGGGTGAGTTCACGAACACCCGTGCCCCCACACACACGCACACCAAATAAAGATTTACAAGCACGCACACACACACACACGCAGACACACACTCCCCTATGGCCCGCCGGATGTTCTCGGCCGAGGAGGCATACACCCAGCTTGCCTCCGAGTCTGAAAGTCACAGTGAGGACGAGGATGACCCCACTTTCCTTTTGTCATCTGTGTCCTCCTCATCATCCAGCGATGATGATACGCCGCCAGGCGGAGCAAGGGGACCGCCATGCTAGGGACCCTGTGGCCCACCCTAGTACAAGCAGCTCTGGGGCTCGTACTAGTTTTCCGGCCCACCAGTTAAATCCACCGGAGCCCCCTGCCGGTGAACTTGTCTGGTGTACCCCAGAGCGTTATGAGCCCGTGATTCCTGATTTTGAAGGCCAATCAGGAATCCAGATTTCCACAATGAGCTTCACTGAATTCGACTTTTTTAGTCTTTTTTTTCAGCGACTACTTTGTAAATCTAATGGTGGAGCAAACAAACCTGTACGCTCAACAGTTTGTTGCTCAACACCCGGGCTCCTTTTTGGCTAGGCCCAGTGGCTGGACTCCGGTCAGTGCAGCCGAGATGAGGACATTTTGGGGCCTCGTGCTGCATATGGGCCTAGTCAAGAAACCTAGTGTCAGGCATTACTGGAGTGGGGACGTCCTCTACCAGGCCCCACTTTAAAGTACGGCCATGACACGCTCCCGGTTTGAGGCCATCCGGAAATGCCTGCATTATTCAGATAATGCAACATGTCCCCCCCCATCGATCACTTTGGGGCCAAATTTGTACAGGCCTATGTACCTGGAAGGGAGGTCGCGGTTGATGAGTCTCTCATTGCGTTCAAGGGGAGACTCCTTTTCCGCCAGTAGGTTCCCTCTAAGCAGGCGAGGTATGGCGTGAAGATGTACAAACTTTGTGAGAGTACCTCAGGGTACACTTACAAGTTTCGTGTGTACGAGGAGCGAGATTCCCGTATTCAACCCCCAGAATGTCCCCCCACTCTGGGTGTTAGTGGGAAACTTGTGTGGGACCTTATGCACCCACTGCTAGATAAGGGTTACCACCTGTATGTGGATAACTTATATACTAGTATCCCCTTGTTCCAGTCCCTCGCCGCCAGATCCACGTCCGCTTGTGGGACCGTGCGGAAAAATCAACGCTGCCTCCCTACCCACCCCCTCCAGGTACCTATCCCCAGGGGTGAGACCCGTGCCCTTACCACTGGAAACATGTTGCTGGTCAGATATAAGGACAAGAGGGATGTCCTTGTACTGTCCACAATTCATTGTAACGGCATCACCCCTGTCCTTGTGCGAGGTACCGCGGCAACGGTCCTCAAGCCCGATTGTATCGTCGACTACAATCGGTATATGGGAGGAGTTGATCTCTCTGATCAAGTCCTCAAGCCATATAACGCCATGCGCAAAACCCGGGCATGGTACAAAAAAGTTGCGGTCTACTTGGTACAGGTTGCCTTGTACAACTCTTTTGTGCTGTCCCGGAGCGCTGGCAACACAGGGACATTCCTTCAGTTCTATGAGGCAGTCCTCAAGGCCCTGATCTTTTCTGACCGGGAAAGAGCAGGCTGGAGTATCTCGGGAACTGGAGGTGCCCGGGTCGTCCCTGGCCAACACTTTCCAGGCGTGGTCCCCCATACTGGAAAGAAGGGACGGACCCAAAAAAAGTGCAGAGCGTGTCACAGGAGGGGGATACGGAAGGACACCACTACTCAATGTGACACGTGCCCCAATTATCCAGACCTCTGCATTATTGGTTGCTTCAGGGAGTACCACACTTCCATGGAGTACTAAATTTATATCCCAATTTAGCCACTGACAATCGGATAAAAAACTGGTTCTCAGACTTGAGACACTAAAACTAATAAAAAAAAATTCAAAAATATTATTTAAGAAAACTAAAATAGACATATTGGGTATTGCCGCATCCATAATAATCTGCTCTATAAAAATACCCCCCAACCCCTCAGATGAACACTGTCAAAAAAATACAATAAAAACGGTGCAAAAAAAGTTTTTTTGTCACCTTACATCACTAAAATTGTAATAGCAAGAAATCAAATTGTCATATGCCCACCAAAATAGTGCCAATAAAACCGTCCTCTCATCCCGCAAAAAATGAGCCCCTACCTAAGATAATCGGCTAAAAACCAAAAGAATTACAGACTATGGAGATACTAAAATGTTTTTCATTAAAAAAAAAAAGAAAATATAGTGTAAAACATAAATAAATTTAAAAAAGTAGACATATTAGGTATCGCCGCGTCCATAAGAATCTGCTCTATAAAAATACCCCCAACCCCTCAGATGAACACGGTAAAAAGAAATAAAAAAACGGTGCCAAAAAAGCAATTTTTTGCCAAATTTTCCATTTTAATCCATTTTTTTCCAATAAAAAAGTAGGGGTTAACAGCCAAACAAAACTTAATATTTATTACCCTCATACTGCAGTTTACAGAAACACCCCATATGTGGTCGTAAACTGCTGTATGACCAAACGGCAGTGCGCAGAAGGAAAGGAACGCCGTTTCTGGAAGGCAGATTTTGATGGCCTTTTTATTTGGCACCATGTCCCATTTGAAGCCCCCCTGATGCACCCCTAGAGTAAAAACTCCATAAAAGCGTCCCCATCTAAGAAACTAAACCCCTCAAGGTATCCAAAACTGATTTTACTAATGTCGTTAACCCTTTAGGTGTTCCACAAGAGTTATTGGCAAATGAAGATGAAATTTCAGAATTTCTATTTCTGGTAACCTTGCCTCACAAAAATGTAATATAGATAATACAAAAATCATATGTACCCTAAAAATAGTCCCAACAAAACTGCCACCTTATCCCGTAGTTTCCAAAATGGGGTCACTTTTATGGAGTTTCTACTCTAGGGGTGCATTGGGGGGCTTCAAATGGGACATGGTGTAAATAAACCAGTCTAGCAAAATCTGCCTTCCAAAAACCACACGGCGCACCTTTCCCTCTACGTCCTACCGTGTGCCCGTACAGTAGTTTACGACCACATATGGGGTGTTTCTGAAAACTACAGAATCGGGGCAATAAATATAGTATTTTGTTTGGCTGTTAACCCTTGCTTTGTTACTGGAAAAATGGATTAAAATGGAAAATTTGGCAAAAAATTTTAATTCTCAAATTTCATCCCCATTTGCCAATAACTCTTGTGGAACACCTAAAGGGTTAGCGACGTTTGTAAAATCAGTTTTGAATACCTAATTTTTGGGTGGTTTCTATTATATAAGCCTCACAAAGTGACTTCAGACCTGAACTGGTCCCTAAAAATTTGGTTTTTGAAAATTTCAGAAAAATTTCAAGATTTGCTTCTAAACTTCTAAGCCTTGTAACATCCCCAAAAAATAAAATATTATTCCCAAAATGATCCAAACATGAAGTAGATATATGGGGGAATGTAAAGTAATAACTATTTTTGGAGGTATTACTATGTATTATAGAAATAGAGAAATTGAAACTTGGAAATTTGCAATTTTTTTAAAAAAATTGGTAAATTTGGTATTTTTTTTATAAGTTATCACCACTTAAAGTGACACTGGTCAGATTTGCAAAAAATGGCCTGGTCCTTAAGGTGAAATAAGGCTGTGTCCTTAAGGAGTTTAAATCTTCTTACAGACCTTCAAAGCCATGAATAACCTAGGCGCCAGCTATGTAAAAGATCTACTTCAGCGCTACACTCCTTGTCGTCCCCTCAGATCAACAGGCAAGAACAAACTGTCCAAACTCAGGATCCACCACCAAACTTTTGGAGGCAAAACCTTGTGTCCTGCAGCCCCCACTCTCTGGAACGCACTACCCAGATCAGTAAGGCCCCTTGCAGATGAGCGTTAGCGGATTAGGTCCGGATGCGGTGCTGACGCGTTCAGTAAAAACTGTGTGATTTCGCAAGCAAGTTCAGTCAGTTTTGTTTGCAATTTGATGCGTTTTTTCCGCGCGTGATAAAAAACGGAATGTTTACAAACAACATCTCTTAGCAACCATTCGTGAAAAACGCATGGCATCCGCATTTGCTTGCGGATGCGATGCGATTTTCACGCAGCCCTATTCACTTCTATGGGCCCAGCGTTGCGTGAAAAACTCAGAATATAGAACATGCTGCAATTTTCACGCAACGCACAAGTGATGCGTGAAAACCAACGCTCATGTACACAGACCTATTGAAATGAATGGGTCCGGATTCCGTGCAGGTGCAATGCATTCCTGTCACGCATTGCACCTGCGCAGAATACTCGCTCGTGTGAAAGGGGCCTGAGAGAGAGATCATCACTGGACTTAAATAACTAAAGGTCCCTTAACATGGGACAATTTAGCAGGCGGTTGTCAGGAATGAAGCGTTCCTTCCGGACAAGCACCTGCTCGGTAGTGGGGAAGACCGTTGCTATTACATGCAGAAATCTCCTCCACAGTATGGGGAGCAGTGATCACTAATGTCGTCGCTCGTCCCCATATAGACTCGTTGTTTGCTGGCAGCAGATGCTGTTTACACAGCACGATCTTCTCCCGGCAAACCACGATTTTTGTGCCCATATGAATGATGCAATTACCCAATGAACAAGTGTTCATGTAATCTGCGGCACTTTTACACCGCCAGATAATCAATAACGAGCGTTCCCGACTGACTGTCTGCTAATGGCCTGCACTTTGAGTCCCTTGTGAGAAAAGCACATTACAAATGCGACTGATTTGATTATGTGCTGGATACAGGCTCGGCATGACTCCCAACATTGCAGAGGTTCAGAGGGACACTTTTTGTTTACTATTTGAAAAATCCATATTCTTCACAAAAAAAACCAGTAAATCGTAAAATATTGTATAATGTTTTCATAGATTTTTAGCGATCTGACACATTCTGGAGCAACAGAGTGAGTGAAATATTACAGGTATGATAATAATCGGTTCCAAAAGCAGCAGGGACAGAGAGCTGTGGGAATGTCAGTCGTTGCATAGAGCTGGAAAGAATAATGGGGTGTATTTGCCTCTCTGACAGCAGGTGGCAGTATTAACATAAAAACATTTTTTTATTTTATTTTTAGCTGCAGCCAAGTGACTGACCAAAGTGCAGATACAGTATACAGTACAAAATGTATTTGACAAGAATCTCATACTTTCAGCGCAGCATTAGTATTTTATACGGTGAGTATGTCATTATTATATGCACTTATCTTATTATTTGTGGTTACAGAGTGCTGTTGCATTGTTTGTCTTTTACTTTTGTGCTTTCAGCCATGGCGACGTGCGCCTGTGCATTGGGATGTGCGGATTGACCCCCCAGTTTTGTTTTCCTTGCAGTCTGCATTGGAGGTGTGGCTGTAAGCCGTGTACCGGGTTGGGCTCCCCAGGATACAGCGAAGTCACGAACGAGGGAAACAACTCCACCACCAGCTTTTGCCAAAACAGAAATTTTATTAAACGTGGTAATTAACAAAACCACAAATGCTGGGAAGATACAATAAATTTACATACACCCAGCCTAAAGGCTGAGACCCTTGTGCTGCACAGCGCGGTGCCCTCCGATAGATGCAGGAGGAATGCGTGGTAATTTAACTACTGGCAGGCACAACTAAACTGCCACACCTTACCTGTTTTTACCCTAAAAAAACAAGAATAACTATGGGTGCGTGGTTTGGGCTAACCTGTGGTGCAACACAACAGCTTACAATGCTCTACAGTATTCCCCCTCCCATAACTGGTCCTGTAGCACGTGCCTGAGTATTCTTCCTGAACAAAACGTCAGCCTGGCTTGAGTTTGTGGGAAGTTTATCAGCTCTCCGGTGTGAAATGTCCTTTTAAATTGTGGAGTCCTTGCGATGAACAATAGCAACACTTGTTGCCTGACAAAAACAGAGACCCTTACTAACTAACTACAGGCCTGGTCTTAGTCTCTAGGCGCCAACACTGTAATGAGGTGCGTGCATGATCTTACCGACCCAGATCTGCTCTGCCTCCGCTGGTGACTCTGAACAGAACAAATGCCTCTCCAACAAGCATGCGGTACCACATTGTATGTCGCTTTGCTCCTCAGCTCTCATCAGCGTTCCTGAAAGCAATCCTCGTTCCTCTGGACAGGATAAGGGTCTTGGACACGATCAGCTTCACTTAGCTGCAGCTCTGGTCGTTGAGGTATGCCTCCACGCCTGGATGCCGTCGGATCCTCTGCTGACACAGTTCCTCAGTAGTGTTGAGCGTGAATATTCGAATCGCTAATTTTAATCGCGAATATCGCCACTTCGAGAATTTGCTAATATTTAGAATATAGTACTATATATTCACATTCCCGAATAGTGTTGATCGCGAATATTCTAATCGTGAATTTATCGCGAATATCGGCACTTAGCAACATCCCTAGCAACCAATAGGAAAGTTGCCTACCCCTTAGTGTTGATCGCTAATTTTTATCGCAAATATATTACATTGCCGATTTTTGCAATCAAGTAAATAATGTCTGGAGATCACAAATTCTCGAATTTTCTAATTTATGGTGAATATTCGGCCACAAATTTGCGAAATACCGCAAATTCGAATATTGCCTATGCCGCTCATCACTATTCCTCAGTCTCAGCTCCCTCTAAGATGGCTGCTTCCTTTCTCTTCCTCTCCAGGCTCTGTGTAACTCCACCTCTCACGAATATGGAAATATAAGCAGTCTGTAGCTGTGTTTAGGAAACAGCGGTATCTTGTGGCCAAACAGCAGAATGTCAGTCCAGATCATATAATTTAATCTACAGTGTTCAGACAAGGATTGCTGTTTCCCCATCTCACATGGCTGACTACATTACACTGGTCGTGCACTCCTGATTACCCTGTCCGGCCCTTAGGACTCATGCACACAAACATGCCATGTTTTGTCTGCCCGTGTGCATTCCGCAATTTGCTAAACGGAACAGGCGGCCCATTATAGAAATGCCTATTCTTGTCTGCAAAACGGACAAGAATAGGTCCTGATCTATAATTTATGCGGGTGTCGTGGTCTCACCTGCTTGCTGCTCTCCTTCGTTTGACATGTGCTGGCGGCCATCTTGGTTTCTGGGTTTCTTGTAGCCTTCCACCCTGCGGCTCCTCCTTCCCCTGGGAGGAGCTGGATGCCTAGCTCATATATATAGGAGGTCTGTGGCTTCAGTTCCTTGCTTGGTCCTCTTGTGTTCACATGCTTCTAAGACTGCTGCTGCTTCTGGTTCCTGATCCTGGCTTCGTCTGACTACCCTGCTGGTTCCTGATCCTGGCTTCGTCTGACTACCCTGCTGGTTCCTGATCCTGGCTTCGTCTGACTACCCTGCTGGTTCCTGATCCTGGCTTCGTCTGACTACCCTTCTGGTTCCTGACCTCTGGCTTCGCAAAGACTCTGCTCGGTTTCACCATCCGTTTGGACTTTTGCTTTACAGCTTTATTTTCAATAAAGCCTTCTTATTTTCACTTATCTCTTGTTGTACGTCTGGTTCATGGTTCCGTGACAGCGGGGCCACAGAACAGAGCAACGGATGCAGACAGCACATGACAGCACATCTTTTGCGGCCCTATTGAAGTGAATGCGCCCTTAGGCTGATTTTAATATGGTAAGTGCAAGTATAAAGCTGTGTCCTGCTCTCTCTGTATTTATTGGAGGCCATTTGACACCAGGAGAGGTGAAATACAGAGTTGACCCTGCATTCTCTGAATATAACCGAGGCTGGTGTGGCACCAAAGAGGTATCATATAGTGTGGGCTCACCATGCATGTGGAACCTGCATCCCCTGAATGTAATGGAGGCTGGTATGGCACTCTTAGTGAATGTAGCATTTAGTGTTAGGTTCCCATCCTAAAGAGATCGCCTGGACGCCAGCGGACAGGCACAAATATTTTTGCACAAAATGTATTTGCCAAGAATCTCACATTTACAGCGCAGCATTAGTATTTTATATTTTATACAGTGAGTATGGCATTATTATTAGGGATGAGCGAACCCGAACTGTATAGTTCGGGTTCGTACCGAATTTTGGGGTGTCCGTGACACGGACCCGAACCCGAACATTTTCGTAAAAGTCTGGGTTCGGTGTTCGGCGCTTGGCTGTGATTGGCCAGTGCAGCATGTGACCCAGCCTCTATATAAGCTTGGGTCACGTAGCGCTGCACGTCACTCTGCTGATTCAAGCATAGGGAGAGGTTGCTGCTGCGACGTTAGGGCGAGATTAAGCAGATTAACTCCTCCAAAAGACTTCATTCTGTGATCGATCTGCAGCTGTGGATCATTGAAGTGCTAATATCGACTTGCTCACTTTTTTGAGGCTGCCCAGAGCGTTTTTAGATCACTTTTTTCTGGGGTGATCGGCGGCCATTTTGTGACTTGTGGTGCGCCAGCACAAGCTACCACCAAGTGTATTTAACCATCAATAGTGTGGTTATTTTGTGCTATATCCTACATCAGCTGCAGGCTGAGCCTGTGTCACCGAAGTGCATTTAACCATCAACAGTCTGGTTATTTTTTGGCCATATACTACATCTGGTGCAGGCTGAGCCTGTGTCACCCAAGTGCATTTAACCATCAATAGTGTGGTTATTTTTTGGCCATATACTACATCAGGGGCAAGTTGAGCCTGTCACCCAGCGCCTAAAAAATAGACCTGACATTTCTATTCAACCAAATCTGTACTGTTTTAGCTGGTCAAGTATTTTGTAGTGACCGTAAAAGCACACTTTTTGTTCTGGGTTGAAAAACTATTCCCAAATTTGCCATTCTCAAAATAACTAGTTTCTGCTATATGAGGCCTACTTGAAATCTATCCCAAAAAGGATATCTTACATTGAAGGTGCTGATAGTGTCATTCAGAAAAACCTAAGACACATGCTACCGTGCAGATAGAAGTCTGATTCTGTGATTAAACCTATACCTGTCACACAGCGCAAAAAAAAAACAGGCCTCACATTTCTATTCAACCAAATCTGTACTGTTTTAGCTGGTCAAGTTATTTGTAGTGACCGTAAAAGCACACTTTTTGTTCTGGGTTGAAAAACTATTCCCAAATTTGCCATTCTCAAAATTGTGGTGAACGGGAACAATGAGGAAAACATCTAATAAGGGACGTGGACATGGTCGTGGTGGTGTTAGTGGACCCTCTGGTGCTGGGAGAGGACGTGGCCGTTCTGCCACAGCCACACGTCCTAGTGAACCAACTACCTCAGGTCCCAGTAGCCAGCCGAATTTACAGCGATATTTTGTGGGGCCCAATGCCGTTCTAAGGATGGTAAGGCCTGAGCAGGTACAGGCATTAGTCAATTGGGTGGCCGACAGTGGATCCAGCACGTTCACATTATCTCCCACCCAGTCTTCTGCAGAAAGCGCACAGATGGCGCATAAAAAAACCAAGCCCATCAGTCTGTCACATCACCCCCATGCATATCAGGGAAACTGTCTGAGCCTCAAGTTATGCAGCAGTCTCTTATGCTGTTTGAAGACTCTGCTTCCAGGGTTTCCCAAGGGCATCCACCTAGCCCTTCCCCAGGGGTGGAAGAGATAGAATGCACTAACGCACAACCACTTATGTTTCCTGATGATGAGGACATGGGAATACCACCTCAGCACGTCTCTGATGATGACGAAACACAGGTGCCAACTGCTGCGTCTTTCTGCAGTGTGCAGACTGAACAGGAGGTCAGGGTTCAAGACTGGGTGGAAGACGATGCAGGGGACGATGAGGTCCTAGACCCCACATGGAATGAAGGTCGTGCCACTGACTTTCACAGTTCGGAGGAAGAGGCAGTGGGGAGACCGAGCCAACAGCGTAGCAAAAGAGGGAGCAGTGGGCAAAATCAGAACACCCGCCGCCAAGAGACTCCGCCTGCTACTGACCGCCCCCCTCTGGGACCGAGCACCCCAAAGGCAGCTTCAAGGAGTTCCCTGGCATGGCACTTCTTCAAACAATGTGCTGACGACAAGACCCGAGTGGTTTGCACGCTGTGCCATCAGAGCCTGAAGCGAGGCATTAACGTTCTGAACCTTAGCACAACCTGCATGACCAGGCACCTGCATGCAAAGCATGAACTGCAGTGGAGTAAACACCTTAAAAACAAGGAAGTCACTCAGGCTCCCCCTGCTACCTCTTCTGCTGCTGCCGCCGCCTCGGCCTCTTCTGCTGCTGCTGCCGCCGCCTCGGCCTCTGCCTCTGGAGGAACGTTGGCACCTGCCGCCCAGCAAACATGGGATGTACCACCAACACCACCACCTGCGTCACCAAGCATCTCAACCATGTCACACGGCAGCATTCAGCTCTCCATCTCACAAACATTTGAGAGAAAGTGTAAATTCCCACCTAGCCACCCTCGATCCCTGGCCCTGAGTGCCAGCATTTCTAAACTACTGGCCTATGAAATGCTGTCATTTAGGCTGGTGGACACACACAGCTTCAAACAGCTCATGTCACTTAGTGTCCCACAGTATGTTGTTCCCAGCCGCCACTACTTCTCCAAGTGAGCTGTGCATTCCCTGCACAAACAAGTGTCCGATAAAATCAAGTGTGCACTGCGCAACGCCATCTGTGGCAAGGTCCACCTAACCACAGATACGTGGACCAGTAAGCACGGCCAGGGACGCTATATCTCCCTAACTGCACACTGGGTAAATGTAGTGGCTGCTGGGCCCCAGGCAGAGAGCTGTTTGGCGCACGTCCTTCTGCCGCCAAGGATCGCAGGGCAACATTCTTTGCCTCCTGTCTCCTCCTCCTCCTACTCAGCTTCCTCCTCCTCTTCTTCCACCTGCTCATCCAGTCAGCCACATACCTTCACCACCAACTTCAGCACAGCCCGGGGTAAACGTCAGCAGGCCATTCTGAAATTCATATGTTTGGGGGACAGGTCCCACACCGCACAGGAGTTGTGGCGGGGTATAGAACAACAGACCGACGAGTGGTTGCTGCCGGTGAGCCTCAAGCCCGGCCTGGTGGTGTGCGATAATGGGCGAAATCTCGTTGCAGCTCTGGGACTAGCCGGTTTGACGCACATCCCTTGCCTGGCGCATGTGCTGAATTTGGTGGTGCAGAAGTTCATTCGCAACTACCCCGACATGTCAGAGCTGCTGCATAAAGTGCGGGCCGTCTGTTCGCGCTTCCGGCGTTCACACCCTGCCGCTGCTCGCCTGTCTGCGCTACAGCGTAACTTCGGCCTTCCCACTCACCGCCTCATATGCGACGTACCCACCAGGTGGAACTCCACCTTGCATATGCTGGACAGACTGTGCGAGCAGCAGCAGGCCATAGTGGAGTTTCAGCTGCAGCACGCACGGGTCAGTCGCACTGCGGATCAGACACACTTCACCACCAATGACTAGGCTTCCATGCGAGACCTGTGTGCCCTGTTGCGTTGTTTCAAGTACTCCACCAACATGGCCAGTGGCGATGACGCCGTTATCAGCGTTACAATCCCACTTCTATGTCTCCTTGAGAAAACACTTAGGGCGATGATGGAAGAGGAGGTGGCCCAGGAGGAAGAGGGGTCATTTTTAGCACTTTCAGGCCAGTCTCTTCGAAGTGACTCAGAGGGAGGTTTTTTGCAACAGCAGAGGCCAGGTACAAATGTGGCCAGACAGGGCCCACTACTGGAGGATGAGGAGGAGGTGGAGGAGGAGGATGAGGATGAAGCATGTTCACAGCGGGGTGGCACCCAAAGCAGCTCGGGCCCATCACTGGTGCGTGGCTGGGGGGAAACACAGGACGATGACGATACGCCTCCCACAGAGGACAGCTTGTCCTTACCTCTGGGCAGCCTGGCACACATGAGCGACTACATGCTGCAGTGCCTGCGCAACGACAGCAGAGTTGCCCACATTTTAACGTGTGAGGACTACTAGGTTGCCACCCTGCTGGATCCCCGGTACAAAGACAATGTGCCCACCTTACTTCCTACACTGGAGCGTGATAGGAAGATGCGCGAGTACAAGCGCACGTTGGTAGACGCGCTACTGAGAGCATTCCCAAATGTCACAGGGGAACCAGTGGAAGCCCAAGGCGAAGGCAGAGGAGGAGCAAGAGGTCGCCAACGCAGCTGTGTCACGGCCAGCTCCTCTGAGGGCAGGGTTAGCATGGCAGAGATGTGGAAAAGTTTTGTCACCACGCCACAGCTAACTGCACCACCACCTGATACGGAACGTGTTAGCAGGAGGCAACATTTCACTAACATGGTAGAACAGTACCTGTGCACACCCCTCCACGTACTGACTGATGGTTCGGCCCCATTCAACTTCTGGGTCTCCAAATTGTCCACGTGGCCAGAGCTAGCCTTTTATGCCTTGGAGGCGCTGGCCTGCCCGGCAGCCAGTGTTTTGTCTGAACGTGTATTCAACACGGCAGGGGGCGTCATTACAGACAAACGCAGCCGCCTGTCTACAGCCAATGTGGACAAGCTGACGTTCATAAAAATGAACCAGGCATGGATCCCACAGGACCTGTCCATCCCTTGTGCAGATTAGATATTAACTACCTCCCCTTAACAATATATTATTCTACTCCAGGGCACTTCCTCATTCAATACTATTTTTAATTTCATTTTTCCATTATATTGCGGGGCAACCCAAAGTTGAATGAACCTCTCCTCTGTCTGGGTGCCGGGGCCTAAATGTGTGACAGTGGCCTGTTCCAGTGGTGGGTGACGTGAAGCCTGATTCTCTGCTATGACATGAAGACTGATTCTGCGCTGACATAAGGCCAGGTTCTCTGTTACGGGACCTCTCTCCTCTGCCTGGGTTCCTGGGCCTAAATGTGTGACAGTGGCCTGTTCCAGTGGTGGGTGATGTGAAGCCTGATTCTCTGCTATGACATGAAGACAGATTCTGTGCTGACATAAGGCCAGATTCTCTGTTACGGGACCTCTCTCCTCTGCCTGGGTGCCTGGGCCTAAATGTGTGACAGTGGCCTGTTCCAGTGGTGGGTGACGTGAAGCCTGATTCTCTGCTATGACATGAAGACAGATTCTGTGCTGACATAAGGCCAGATTCTCTGTTACGGGACCTCTCTCCTCTGCCTGGGTGCCTGGGCCTAAATGTGTGACAGTGGCCTGTTCCAGTGGTGGGTGACGTGAAGCCTGATTCTCTGCTATGACATGAAGACAGATTCTGTGCTGACATAAGGCCAGATTCTCTGTTGCGGGACCTCTCTCCTCTGTCTGGGTGCCGGGGCCTAAATATGTGACAGTGGCCTGTTCCAGTGGTGGGTGACATGAAGCCAGATTCTCTGCTATGGCATGAAGAGACTGATTCTCTGCTGACGTGAAGCCAGATTCTCTGCTATGGGACCTCTGTCCAATTGATATTGGGTCATTTTTTTTTTATATTCATTTCCCTATCCACATTTGTTTGCAGGGGATTTACCTACATGTTGCTGCCTTTTGCAGCCCTCTAGCTCTTTCCTGGGCTGTTTTACAGCCTTTTTAGTGCCCAAAAGTTCGGGTCCCCATTGACTTCAATGGGGTTCGGGACGAAGTTCGGTTCGGGTTCGGATCCCGAACCCGAACATTTCCGGGAAGTTCGGCCGAACTTCTCGAACCCGAACATCCAGGTGTTCGCTCAACTCTAATTATTATATGTACTTATTTTATTGTTTGTGTTTGCAGAGTGCAGATGCAGTACTAGACTAGCGGCTCATGTCATAGCTATCGGCTTTGTGGTAACCTCTATGGCCAGCATCCTGGATCCAGGTTAAAATACTTGATAGTATTTTGTCAGATACTTTTGGTAAGCAGTGTTGGGCTCGAATATTCGAATAGCGAATATTATTCGCAAATATCGGCACTTCGAGAATTCGCGAATATTTAGAATATAGTAAAATATATTAGTAATTTTGAATATTCTAGATTTATTTTTTAACAGTAACCTCCCTTCTTGCTTGTTGGCCAATGAGAAGGCTGCAATGTCTTTGTCTGAGCTTAGCAACATCCCTAGCAACCAATAGGAAAGTTGCCTACCCCTTACTATATAAGAACCAGTGTTATTGCTGTGCTCTCTGCTTTCCTGTGTCATTACATTAGTTACTTAGTTAGCTTATATATATAATACAGATAGTTAGTTGGAGATAGTCAGTGTAGGTTAGATAGTGATATAGTGTAGCTGGTTCTGCTGTCCATACATACATGTTACATACATAGTGCTGTGATGTCACAAGTACACGACAATACTTAGTGCACCAATCACTAATAAGTAGTCAGACCTGTTAAAATGTGAAGTTACACGTATTGCACCAAAATATTTGCATCATTGGTGCCGATTTCGCAATCGCTAATATATTGGAGCACTCTATCTGCATATAAATCTATTGTAATGTTCTGCTGTGCCAACCATTTTCTCCAGTCTCAGGAAGCTTCTAGCAGCTTGAAAAATGTAGCTATAGTGACCCACGCCTGTATTTCGAGCGCATTACACGAATATTACATTGCCGATTTTTCGCAATCAAGAAAATAATATTGAATTTGCAAATTCTTGAATATATGAATATTCTTGAATATATGACGAATATTCTACCAAATATTTGCGAAATGTCGCGAATTTGAATATTGCCCCTGCCGCTCATCACTATTGGTAAGGTCACTATAGATCTCTGCCAAGTGAGGCTACTTTCACACTTGCGTTTGGGGTTCCGCTTGGGAGATCCATTTGAAGGCTCTCACAAGCGGCTCTAGAACAGATAAGGATCCGTTCAGAATGCATCAGTTTGGCTCCGTTCAGCCTCCGCTCCGCTCTGTAAGCCGACACCAAAACGCTGCTTGCAGCGTTTTGGTGTCCACCTGGCCGTGCGGAGCCAAACGGATCAGTCCAGACTTACAATGCAAGTCAATGGGGACAGATCCGTTTGACATTGACACAATATGGTGCGATTGCAAACGGATCCGTCCCCATTGACTTTCAATGTAAAGTCAGGACGGATCCGTCTGACTAACAATTAGACTTAGGCCCCTTTCACACAAGCGAGTATTCCGCGCGGATGCTATGCGGGAGGTGAACGCATTGCACCCGCACTGAATACTGACCCATTCATTTCTATGAGGCTGTTCACATGAGCGGTGATTTTCACGCATCACTTGTGCGTTACGTGAAAATCACAGCATGCTCCTCTTTGTGCGTTTTTCACACAACGCAGGCCCCATAGAAGTGAATGGGGTTGCGTGAAAATCGCAAGCATCCGCAAGCAAGTGCGGATGCGGTGCGATTTTCACGCACGGTTGCTAGGAGACGATCGGGATGGAGACCCGATTATTATTATTTTCCCTTATAACATGGTTATAAGGGAAAATAATAGCATTCTGAATACAGAATGCATAGTAAAACAGCGCTGGAGGGGTTAAAAAAAAATTAAAAAAAATTTGACTCACCTTAATCCACTTGATCGCGGAGCCCGGCATCTCCTTCTGTCTGAATAGGACCTGTGGTGAGCATTAAGTACAGTTACAGGACCTTTTGATGACATCACTCCGGTCATCACATGGTACATCACATGATCTTTTACCATGGTGATGGATCATGTGATGACCGGAGTGACGTCATCAAAGGTCCTGGAATGAATGCTCAGCACAGAAGGAGACAGACGAGATGCCGGCAGCGCCAGCAAGTGGATTAAGGTGAATTAAAAAAATTTAAAACATTTTTTAACCCCTCCAGCGCTAGTTTACTATGCATTCTGTAATCAGAATGCTATTATTTCCCCTTATAACCATGTTATAAGGGAAAATAATTCAATCTACAGAACACCGATCCCAAGCCCGAACTTCTGTGAAGAAGTTCGGGTTTGGGTACCAAACACGCGCGATTTTTCTCACGCGAGTGCAAAACGCATTACAATGTTTTGCACTCGTGCGGAAAAATCGCGGGTGTTCCCGCAACGCCCGTGTGAAAGAGGCCTTAGATTTTTTTTTTTACATAGAATGCAGACGGATCCGTTCTGAATGGATACCATCGTTTGCATTATAGGTGCGGATCCGTCTGTGCAGATACCAGACGGATCCGCACCGAACGCAAGTGTGAAAGTAGCCTAACAATTCCTTATGAGAAAAATAAGTGAATGAGAGCTGATCTTCAGTAACCTGGCACGACAACTGCACAGCGGGGAGGACTGTGCTTCTGGTCCCGTCTGTGTTAGTTCCGGTGCCCGGTGTTGGACCCCCACTTATCTGGTATTGATGATCTGTCCTAAGAATATATCATCCATATCTACAGTCGTGGCCAAAAGTTTTGAGAATGACACAAATATTAGTTTTCACAAACTTTGCTGCTAAACTGCTTTTAGATCTTTGTTTCAGTTTTTTCTGTGATGTAGTGAAATATAATTACACGCACTTCATACGTTTCAAAAGCTTTTATATCGACAATTACATGACATTTATGCAAAGAGTCAATATTTGCAGTGTTGGCCCTTCTTTTTTAGGACCTCTGCAATTCGACTGGGCATGCTCTCAAATCAACTTCTGGGCCAATTCCTGACTGATAGCAACCCATTCTTTCATAATCACTTCTTGGAGTTTGTCAGAATTAGTGGGTTTTTGTTTGTCCACCCGCATCTTGAGGATTGACCACAAGTTCTCAATGGGATTAAGATCTGGGGAGTTTCCAGGCCATGGACCCAAAATGTCAACGTTTTGGTCCCTGAGCCACTTAGTTATCACTTTTGCCTTATGGCACGGTGCTCCATCGTGCTGGAAAATGCATTGTTCTTCACCAAACTGTTGTTGGATTGTTGGAAGAAGTTGCTGTTGGAGGGTGTTTTGGTACCATTCTTTATTCATGGCTGTGTTTTTGGGCAAAATTGTGAGTGAGCCCACTCCCTTGGATGAGAAGCAACCCCACACATGAATGGTCTCAGGATGCTTTACTGTTGGCATTACACAGGACTGATGGTAGCGCTCACCTTTTCTTCTCCGGACAAGCCTTTTTCCAGATGCCCCAAACAATCGGAAAGAGGCTTCATCGAAGAATATGACTTTGCCCCAGTCCTCAGCAGTCCATTCACCATACTTTCTGCAGAAGATCAATCTGTCCCTGATATTTTTTTTGGAGAGAAGTAGCTTCTTTGCTGCCCTTCTTGACACCAGGCCATCTTCCAAAAGTCTTCGCCTCACTGTGCGTGCAGATGCGCTCACACCTGCCTGCTGCCATTCCTGAGCAAGCTCTGCACTGGTGGCACTCCGATCCCGCAGCTGAATCCTCTTTAGGAGACGATCCTGGCGCTTGCTGGACTTTCTTGGACGCCATGAAGCCTTCTTAACAAGAATTGAACCTCTTTCCTTGAAGTTCTTGATGATCCTATAAATTGTTGATTGAGGTGCAATCTTAGTAGCCACAATATCCTTGCCTGTGAAGCCATTTTTATGCACGCAATGATGGCTGCACGCGTTTCTTTGCAGATCACCATGGTTAACAATGGAAGAACAATGATTTCAAGCATCACCCTCCTTTTAACATGTCAAGTCTGCCATTTTAACCCAATCAGCCTGACATAATGATCTCCAGCCTTGTGCTCGTCAACATTCTCACCTGAGTTAACAAGACAATTACTGAAATGATCTCAGCAGGTCCTTTAATGACAGCAATGAAATGCAGTGGAAAGTTTTTTTGGGGATTAAATACATTTTTATGTCAAAGAAGGACTAGGAAATTCATCTGATCACTCTTCATAACATTCTGGAGTATATGCAAATTGCTATTATAAAAACTTAAGCAGCAACTTTTCCAATTTCCAATATTTATGTAATTCTCAAAACCTTTGGCCATGACTGTAGAACACAGACAACCCCATTACAAGGTCTGTCTCATCTTGATAGCTGCAGGGTGGTGGTGAACTGGTGCTCCGAGGCCTCAGGCGAGCCCCCATTGCTCTGACACTTCATCTGCATATCAAGAAAAAGTGAATTTTCTCAGGAATGGGGCAATGCTGCAACGTAAATAAAGTATCATTTGAATCAGCAAGGTCAACCCTACCCTACCAGGTAGTATGCCTAGTTTGATAGGGTTGACCTTGCTCACAGATGGTCTTATTATTATTAAAGAGACATTCATTCCATGGTGGTGTATATATGGAAAGGGATTTAACTGTGTTTTCCGGTTTGCATCAACAACCTTTAAAATAATCATTTATGAAGGCAGCTGTAATTTTGTGATGTATTTTTCCCCTTTATTGCTCCTTTTTCTGGGCTGTGGTCACATGACCATGTCCATGCAGTTCTGTCTTATTTCCTGTGATGTTATATCTATGGGCGGGGCAGTGATAGGGGAGTGTCTATGTAACAACCTGGGTGGGAGGAGCTATAAACTAGCTGGGCATTTTTAGAGGCGGTGCAGAAACTACGGCAGAGAAAAAAAGAAGTGCATCATTGGTTTGGTTGGATCAGGGGTGCACCTATCCTTTCTGCTGCCGGAGACGAAAACTGAAACGGCGCCTCCTTCCCCAATGCAAATTTCTTAACCTAATCCCTTCAGCCCATGGTCCTTTGGCTGCCCTTCTCTTGCCCCTATCTGCTGCTGCCTGATGGTGGTGCACTCCTGGGTTGGATACAGCAACAGGAAGCGCTACATCCAACCAGAGGGATTGATTGATAGTGAAAATGGGTCAGGAGAGTCCAAACTGGAAAAAAAGATGTACATGAAGTAAGCATATGTGTTAAAGGGGTTATCCAGGAATGGATAATGGTGTATCCTTAGGATAGGTCATCATTATCAGATCAGCGGGGGCCTGAGTCCCAGCACCCTTTCTGATCAGCTGTTTCAGGGAACTATCGCGCTCCCCGTAGCGCTGGGGAGCGCGGTCCGGCTCCCGGCATCTCTCCAAGCTTAGTTCCATTCATAGTACAGCAGCTGTGCTTGGTATTGCAGCCCAGCCCCATTCACTTCTATGCCATGTGACCGTGGTATGGTGATGTCACATGGCCTAGGAAGAGGCCTCAGCGCCTGACCTCTTCTAACAGCTGATCTGTGGATAGGTTGTCAATATAATTTACTGGATAACCATAGTAATCTCGGAAAACTCCTATAAATCCACAGCATGTAAATGTATCTACTACCAAATGATTAGCTAGATATTCACAATTTTGACTGCCAAATAGCAATAAATCATGATATAAGATACCATATGGGCCTAATATACAGGTAGGAACCAGACTCGCACTCTCTGGAGTATGATAATACATTCACTAATCCACGAAGATGGGACGGGTGAATGTGGACTGTATGTTCAGCACATACACATCATGCACAGTAGTGGCTATATATAACTGCTATTACAGGCTTACCTCCTACTGACAGAGACCACATGTAGCGGTATCCGATTTTGGCAGACTACAGATGTCAGGAGAATTCTTCTATGCTGGAGTCATTTAACATGTGAGGTGCAGTATGAGGATCTGTCCACGCCGCTGGTAGTGAAATTTACTTATGTTCGCTGGTAATTTATTATATCACGTGATGCTGACAGTAGTACAAGTCCGCATTCTCTAATTCCCCGCACAGTAATACATTGGGCCTGCTAAGACATATTCTGAATATTGTTCCGATCCTACTTTAAGGACATCATCAGTGAGATTTCCAGATGTGCTAAGACTGCGCTGCAGATTGATAAAGAAAACCATCGGAGATTGGCCAGTCTAATAATCTCCTCAATAGTCTAACAGGAAAAACGAGACATATAGGAATATAACATTTCAGTAGTTTCCTACCGATGGCTCTCAAACTGTTTCGGGGCCATTGGAGAATGATGGGAGTTGTAGTTGTGCAGCAGCTGGAAAATCACAGCTTGGAGACTGCTTCTTTCAAGAAAATGTTGGAAATATTATTAGCAGTCAAAAAGTTCTGCGATTGTAGTATGTCAGTGGAGAGGCACACCGCTTTCATGGCTCTGCGTTGTGTCGGTCTGAAGTATGGGGCAGAGACACATAGCGGCTGATTTACTAATCAGACTGAGGAGATTTATTAAACTGGTGTAAAGTAGAACTGGCTTAGTTGCCCATAGCAACCAATCAGATTCCACCTTTTATTTTTCACAGCTCCTTTGGAAAATGAAAGGTGGAATCTGATTGGTTGCTATGGGCAACTAAGCCAGTTCTACTTTACACCAGATTGATAAATCTCCCCCATGGTTCGTGCCACATTGATTAAATGTTTTAGACGCTTTTTGATGTGGGCACCTAGATTTTGGTGTAAAATGTGCCAAAAAGTGCTGCAATTTTGCGTACCGTATCTAGGTTTAGAGATCATCTGCACCTATTCCTGTAAGGAATGTGACCTAAAATGCGACAAGTGTCTCCCCCTGCACCACATTTATCAACCAACCTGAGCCCCTTTGATAAATCTGGTGCAGGCCTAGACAGCCCTTAGTTTACCCTGTCTATATTAACTGTACCCTAGGTTCTGTTCCGCCATCTTCCGTACTGCAGCTTGGTATGGTCATAGTCACAAGCACTGCTGATGCCAATGACTGGATTCAGTGGTGACGTATTCCCCATGCAGCACCTCACTGCTGGATCATGTGCCACTTGGGGACACGTCACTGCTGAAGTCAGTCATTGGCTACAGCAGTGTACATGACCATGTCCATACCTGGCCAGAAGTAACCAAGCTGGGGAACGGAAGTTGGTGGAACAAGACCCAGGATGAGAACCTTTCATTAGGCGATCCACACTAGTGGTCATACGTAAATAGTTAATCATTCCTAATAAACCCCTTTAAGGCTGGATTCACACGTTTCATATTTGCAGAATTTCATTTGCTGCATCCACACTGAAATTCTACAGTACAGGGTGGGCCATTTATATGGATACACCTTAATAAAATGGGAATGGTTGGTGATATTAACTTCCTGTTTGTGGAACATTAGTATATGTGAGGGGGGAAACTTTTCAAGATGGGTGGTGACCATGGTGGCCATTTTGAAGTCGGCCATTTTGGATCCAACTTTAGTTTTTTCAATAGGAAGAGGGTCATGTGACACATCAAACTTATTGGGAATTTCACAAGAAAAACAATAGTGTGATTGGTTTTAACGTAACTTTATTCTTTCATGAGTTATTTACAAGTTTCTGACCACTTATAAAATGTGTTCAATGTGCTGCCCATTGTGTTGGATTGTCAATGCAACCCTCTTCTCCCACTCTTCACACACTGATAGCAACACCGCAGGAGAAATGCTAGCACAGGCTTCCAGTATCCGTAGTTTCAGCTGCTGCACATCTCGTATCATCTGAAGGCAATCGTCTATGCTGTGAAGATACGAGATGTGCAGCACCTGAAACTACGGATACTGGAGGCCTGTGCTAGCATTTATCCTGCGGTGTTGCTATCAGTGTGTGAAGAGTGGGAGAAGAGGGTTGCATTGACAATCCAACACAATGGGCAGCACATTGAACACATTTTATAAGTGGTCAGAAACTTGTAAATAACTCATGAAAGAATAAAGTTACGTTAAAACCAAGCACACCATTGTTTTTCTTGTGAAATTCCCAATAAGTTTGATGTGTCACATGACCCTCTTCCTATTGAAAAAACTAAAGTTGGATTCAAAATGGCCGACTTCAAAATGGCCGCCATGGTCACCACCCATCTTGAAAAGTTTCCCCCCTCACATATACTAATGTGCCACAAACAGGAAGTTAATATCACCAACCATTCCCATTTTATTAAGGTGTATCCATATAAATGGCCCACCCTGTACAATGCAAGTGGATGGGGTTTTAGCAAATCCCATTCACGATCACTGTAAAAAATGGAATCCGCATGCGGCGCATTTTGGTGCAGATTTTTGGGCTGGTTCCACAGTGTCATTTCTTCATTGTGTGTGTTGTGAATCTTGCCAACCTTTAACAGAATGATGAAATAAACGTGCAGTTTATTATGTCCACCGGCGTATGTAAATGTGTTTTATTTGTGTGATATTGCAGCAGCTTTACATATAAAACGTGTTATAATTTCAGCACATTTAGGTCACACAAAGTGATGTCGTAGTCAGACGGTCTAAACAGTTTGAAGCATCTGCAGCCGAACCAGATTAATAAGGTAAAGCTATAAAAAAAAGTCATACAAAACACAAAAATACAAAAATAATCCCAACCATTAGCTGGCTCTATCCCACTGATAAACCACAACCACAGGTTCTTTACAAGTATAGTATGCCCTTATAGTCTGTCAGATCTCCCAACTCGCAGCCTCCTTCTGCCGCACTGCGAAAGGGGGCTCCCAACTTCATATACCAGTCCATTTTCCTCCTTATATCTGCCCTTATACAACTATAGTTAAAGATGCAGCTGGTTCATGAAGAAAACCGCTATCCATGTCCTGGTAGGCAAACAGAACAAAGAAATTGTATGGCCCCATTTCAAAATGTGGGGCCCCAAGCTCACTTTTTTATATTAAACTAAGGGCTCATGCACACGACCGTTGTTGTTTTGCAGTCAGTTTTTCATGGATCCGTTGTTCCGTATCTGAGGTTTTTTTTTAAAATCTGATTTAAGTCCTCTTGCGTTCCGTTATTGCACAAAACATATTCGTATGGTTTCCGTATTTGATCCTTTTTTCATGGATCGGAAATGGAAACAGTAACTTATTAATCACCAAACACACTAGCAATATGGGCTGGGCATAGCATTTCTACAGTATGGATCCGCAAAATACGGATGACATACGGATGTGTTCCGTGTGCGTTCCATATTTTTTGCGGACCCATTGACTTGAATGGGGCCTCAGACCGTGATTTGCAGACAATAATAGGACATGCACTACTTTTTTGCGGAACGTAAATACGGAAACGGAATGCGCACGGAGTACCTTCCGTTGTTTTTGCGGACCCATTGAAGTGAATGGTTCCGCATACGGTCCGCAAAAAAATGGAACGGAAGCGGAAAGAAAATACATTCATGTGCATGAGCCCTAAGGGTGAGTTCACATCACCGTTATGGATTCCGTTATTAAAAGGCATTCTGTTTTGCTTTCCGTCATAATAGAAGTCTATGGGCAATCCTAACAGATTCGTCTGGTTTCCGTTATGCAGAACGGCAAAAAGTTTTGTCAATAGGACTTTGTTTTCCGTCTTGCATAACGGAAACCAGACGGTTCAGTAATGATTCCCATAGACTTCTATTATGACGGATGAAAACGGAATGCCTCTTAAAGGCTTTTTCGTTTGGAATTCAGTCTTATGGATTCCGTTATTTTCTGTTTTAACCATGTTGTAACGGAAAACAATAACGGAATCCATAACGGTGATGCGAACTCACCCTAAGGGAGTTATTTGGCCCTTTAAAAGTATATGTGAAGTCTATAGACACCATTGGGGAATTTCTTTATCATTTGCATTTTACTCATTTTATGCTCAAATTTTTTTTCATTGGTCTTTATTAAAAAAATGGGAACAGTTTTTTTCATTATAGCTTTCACTTTCATTACATCTACAGACTATTGCTTGCTTTAATAAAGACCAATTGAAAAACATATTTTTAGCCCAAAATGAGTAAAATGTAATGATAAAAAATTCCCCCAAAGTTGTCCATAGCCTTCAATACACCAAAACACCAAAATTACTGATGTAGAGTGCATTCACACAACCATATGCACAGTGTGGATGCTGTCCGTGTTCCATCCAGTTTTTTTTTCTGAGGACTCACACGACTGTATGTATTTTATGGTCCGCAAAATATGGACGACATCCGTGTAGCATCCATTTATTTTTATTTTTTTGGGGGGGGACCTATTGACTACAGTAGGTCCGTAGTCCACATTTGCAGACAAAAATAGTACATGTTCTATCTTTTGCCGAACGGACATAAGAATGCGGAAAGCACTCTGATGTTTTCTGCCTGCTTTCCCCATCCGTATGTCTGTTCCGTGAATGATAAAACATGCCCTATTCTTGGCTGCAAATGTGGACCACGGACCTATTGAAGTCAATGGGTCCCCCACCAAAAAATGGATGCTACACGGACGTCATCCGTATTTTGCGGACCACAAAATACATACAGTCCTGTGAATGCTCAGGAATGCTGCTCTGGATCTGAGAAGCATATTGTGTGATTCATCCTCCACCATTCTTAGAGAATATCAGAGGCAGACACCAGAGCCTGTATGATGCCACCACCTCCCATTCTATTTAGAGGTACAAATTCTGTGCTGATTGGTATCACATGATATAATTATAACAAGATATTAATCGGCTTTCCTTCACACAGCCATAGTTTTATGATATCTGGCTACTTGCAGCCACCACTAGGGGGGGCTCTCTTCATAGAAATTTGTACAACTGGTGTTGAACACAATGAGTTCTGTTGTATGCAGTGCACCCCCTGGTGTCTGCTAAAGGCAAATGCAATCACTGTGTGACAGATAAGACTCATTTTATAAATCTTTTTACATTTTAAAGTTTTGATATTTTTGTTTTTCCTAACCCGTGTACATTTCATAGGCCATTGAATATTTATCCCAAAAAAATATAAATTTGTAATCGGATTTTCGATGACAGGATGTGGAGAATGATCAATTTTTTTATTATTCAGTAGTTTTTTTTTGGGAATACAATATTGATGACCTATCCTCAGGATAGATCAATATCAGATTGGTGGGAGTCCGACTCCCAGCGCCCTCTCAAATCAGCTGTTTGAAGAGGCCATGGCTCTCTGGGGAGTTTTGCATCCTCTACACAGTTTACCAATCACAGTGCCATACATTGTATAGGCGCAGTGCTTGATATTGCATCTCAGGCCCAACCACCTGAATGGGACTGAACTGTCTTCAGACTGCTGATCGTCAGGGTGCTGGAAGTTGGACCCCCATCGATCTGATACTGATGAACTATCCTGAAGATAAGTCATCAGTGTTGTACTCCTGGAAAACTAGTTTAAGCAAATGAAGTATCCTCCCTCTCATTTAAGGTTTGACTGGTGATGACTTCCATCCACATTGTTCTTATCCACATATCTTGAGATATCTTGCTTCCAGCAAACATGTAGTTTAAGCTTCCCAGACTGTGGTTGATTCTGCCTTAAGGTCAAGAGTTGTAGGACTGGGAACTAAAAGTGGCCCAGTAAAAAAAATTAAGAGGCCCCATGTTGCAGGCAGGTCCATACCGAAAGAAGGCAACATAATAAGGCAGGGGCAACAGAAGCAGGGGGGCCAGCAAAACCATAGGGCAGAGCAATATACCTCCTCAGCTGAACCAAATACCACAGTGCAGCACAAAATACTGCCACCTGTGCCACAGTTTTCAACTATATAGCTGTCCTGAGGACGTCAATACAGTTGAATTCAGGAGGACTGCTGGCCCTCCTAGGCATCGGCTTACCAAGAAATTTCTCTGTAGGGTCTATGGCCAATCCTCCCCTGTCACTGACCAACTATAAGTTCAGTCCAGATAGTCTGTCCACCATTGCTTTTAATAAGTCTCAGGTTTGGATGAAGTGATCACACTGATCAGCAAGGATTGCCTGAGTGTAGGTGGCTTCAAAGAGCTGGTTTTGGTGGTTCATTTACATCCATCACAGCAGAAATCCATTGGACCATTGTCTGTACTGCTATTATTTCTCCTCAGACATCATTGTCCACCTTAATAACAGTAGATATAGATATATGAATGTTCTCCCCGTAGTAATGCTCTGAATTGTCCTCTGAGATCTTGAACTGTGATGCCTTCTACTTATGGATTGTCTCTGAGGTTAAGTCCTCTTCTGAGGCAGGGGCACTGTTTAGCACAGGCTCTTCTACCACCTGGGCACACTTTGGCTTGGAATGGGCAATCGTCTTTACAGCTGTGGGACAAAAGGTAATCATATAAGAATGGTAGTGGTCACCACAGTATAAACCATCTACTGTATGTACTGAACCCCTACCAGAAACGGAAACACATGAGAACTGCTTTAAAATAGCATGTGTTTGCTAAGATAGGATCTATTAAAGTTTCAGACCAAAAACCTGAGGCTGCACTACTGAGAGATTATGATCTCAATAATATTTTCCTTTCTGGTGTCATGTGCAGTGTTATCATGAAAATCCTGTGTAGATTCAACAAATTAAACACAATATCTACACCCTGCCATGGTTTCATGGCAAATGATCTGGAAGAGGTCCACAACATGTACTGGCACCCTTAAAGAATTCAGGGGCACTGAAAGTTTTCATAGTAATTAAAGAGACGTTGTCACCTCTTCCTTGAAATGTCTGTTTTAGCAACTACTTGTGACTCCCATTAAATAACAATTCTGTTATTCTTGGTGTTATGCTTGGTGGTGGCCGGACCTGAGTCCTCCAGCCACCACTTTGCGGGGCTCCGTTCCCGATATAGGTGCGGGTCCCAGTGGTGGAACCCGCACCTATAAGACAATGTGGACATATCCTAGCGATATGCCCCCATTGTCTGAGATGAGACAACCCCTTTAAGTTAGTCTGCAGGGTTGCTTATTTCATAAGACCCTGATATTTCCTAGTACCCTATTTATGACAAGCAAGC
This sequence comes from Bufo bufo, assembly GCF_905171765.1. NCBI lineage: Eukaryota > Metazoa > Chordata > Amphibia > Anura > Bufonidae > Bufo > Bufo bufo. Next base: position 90,494,814 of record NC_053391.1, read on the forward strand.
CTTTGAATATGAGCTCTTGCAGTGAGCAACCTAAACTTACTAGTGACTCTATTTGGCACAACTCACTAGGCAAGTTAAACCCATTTATATTTTTTATGGCTGCACACAATTCTACCAATAATTTTAATAAAATTGCGGTGTATTTTATAACTCCTGGCAACTTTCTCCTCACACTTTTCAAAACGGTTGAGCACCATTCAAGTGACGGGAGCCGAGCCGCAATATCATATACGGCCCATGGATAGCAGTGACGCTGATTCTGAAAAATGTTTTTCTAATATTATATAATCCTTTTAAGGCACATCAGAAATAAGTGGTCCCTAATGACTATACTAGGTACTTCCAAACCATACACACTGTAGTAGTCGCAAAAGCTTAAAGGGGAATTCAGGTATTTATGCAATATTTGTAGCCTATCTGTATTATCAGTAGAATACAGAGTTTTTCTGGTGAACCAACCATCATTACTTACCTTGCCGCTCCTCTGGCGCTGTTGTTTTGCTGCTGTGCTTGTCCTCACTCCTCTCCGATCCCTGGTCTCAGGCTGGACACACAGGTAATGGTTTGGACTGTCCTCTCAGCCAATCACAGGACGAGGCAGGTCATTGCTGCAGGCAGTGATTGGCTGAGTCGGAGGTCAAAGCCGTTTCTGGAGTGTTGAGTCTGTTGCCAGGAAGTGGAGAAGAGCAGGAACTGAAGCAGCAACACAACAGTAATGGGGGATGGGTAAAGTGACTAATGATGGTTGGGTATTTTTAGCTCATTCCAATCAATTTTTTTTTTAAATATTTTCTCTGGTAAAACCCTTTTAAGCACCATGTTCATTATTAGAAATCCTCACCTGCAGGTTTCTGGGTGAAATATTTTCCTCTTTTCACAGCAGCTATCCAGACTTTCACTGCATTCACTACAGGTACAGTTCTCTTTATTCAGCACGAGGTTTCCGGGACATTTCAGCTTGCACACACATTCACAATTGTCTTCAAACTCCATGTGTGCGCCGCATAAGGCCAACTCTGAGCCAAGAACAATGTAATACATTAATATCTTTATGCAATAGCTGAAGATAAAAATTCAGTCACATCACAGACAAGACAGGTGTACAGTTCTGGGCTCATGTGAACAAGGCAGACATAGCAGAGCTGGAGAGGGTTCAGAGGAGAGCAACTAAAGTAATAACTAGAATGGGTGGACTACAGCACCCTGAAAGATTATCAAAATTACAGTTATTCAGTTTAAAAAAAAGACGACTAAGGGGAGATCTAATAACTATGTATAAATATATCAGTGGTCAGTATGGAGATCTCTCCCATCATCTATTTATCTCAGGACTGTGACGAGGGGGCATCGTCTGCATCTAAAGAAAAAAAGGTTTCTACACAAACATAGAAGAGGATTCTTTACGGTAAGAGCAGTGAGACCAAGGAACGAGGACCTCCGCTGATCAGCTGTTTGAGAAGGCCTTGTGAGCGCCATGGACTTCTCACAGCTTACCGTAGGCCAGTGACATCATGTTCATTGGTCACGTGGCCTAGGTACAGCTCAGTACAATTCACATGAATGGGCTGAGCTGTGATACCAAGCTATACAATGTACAGCACTGTGCTTGGTAAGCTATGAGAAGGCAGCACCGCAGCATCATCAAACAGCTGATCAGCAGGGTTCCTGGTTGTCAGACCCCCACTGATCAGATACTGATAACCTATCCTCAGGATAGGTTATCAGTATAAAAAAGTAGGAAAACCTCATTTAAGGCTATGTACACCTTTGGGGGCATTTTTTTTTCTTCGTATTATTGTATTGAACTTATTTTGAGCTAAAAAATAATTTTTTTTATTGATCTTTATTTAAATTTTGGAGCCCTGTTTTCTGTACAGAGCTGAGATGCTTTAATAGAGGGATCTGAATTTTCTCTCTGCTCCGTCAGGCAGGTTGCTGACCGGCTCCTTATCTCTGCTCTCTGACATTATAAATACAGATGACCGAATTTTTCAAAAATTTGATTCGCCGGTTCGCCGTATTTTTGGGGAAAAATTTGGTTCGATCCGAAAAAATTTGCTGTGAATTACGTTAAAAACGGCTATTTCCTGGCTGCACAGAGCCTTTATAGTGGTGTAGAACACTGTGCCTTGCAGTAACACGCATAGGGAGTCTGCTTTGGTAGTGAAATAATACTAAGAGTCCGTATGACATGCAGATGACAGGCGTCGCTCTTAGAATCATTTTAATAAAAAAATGTGATTCATTACCACGAAGCGCGAGGAAATTCGGCTTTGGTGCAAATCGAATTTTTCCTGAAATTTGGATAAAATTCCACTTTGTCAGCTTCGATTCACTCATCTCTAATTATAAACACTCATTATAGCTCAGTTCTTATCTTCCTGATAAGAATGTGACTTAAGTGTTTTATGACCTCTTAGTAAATTAGAGATAAGGGTTATTAGATGACTGGCACAAAGTGAAAGTAAAAAGTATGATTCACACAGCTAGACAAACAGTGAACCCTTTGTGACAGAACAGCTCAATATTTTTAATAAAGACCAATTGAAAAAATGATTTTTAGCCCAAAATGAGTAAAATGCAATCATAAAATAAAAAATTGTCTCTGAAGGTATACAAGCAGCTAATATATCTCACTTTTGAGAATATGTTCTGTCTTATGCTGGTACAGGTGAATTGATCTCTATCTGTAGGACATATTAACATTGCAACTCACAGTAGGAGAACACTTGTGAATAAAGATTAGGCAGTAAAATAATTAAAGAGGATCTGTCACTTCTCCTGACATGTCTGGTTTAGTAAATGCTTTTTTTTATCCTTTTGCCTTCCTTCACACATTTTTTTTTTAATTCACAACTCATGTTTTGTGTTTTTGTATGGATAGGGAAAAACGCCAGAAAAAAGGGCATACCTATGCATGCTGTGATATCATGAGATAAACAAGGAAAGAGCTCATGCGCACAAACGTGTGCCGGCCGTTCTGTCATTGGGGACCCCAATTTGCGGTTCCCAGTGCACAGGCCCCATTCGTGCAGCTGTGCACTCAGCTTGAGTGGGTCCGTGATCCGTCCGCACAGCAAAATAACATGTTCTATTTTTTGGTGGTGCCAAGGTACGGAACGAAACCCCACGGAAACACTCCATAGAGCTTCCGTGGGGTTCCGTGCCTCCGTTACGCATCGCACCTTTCGGATTGCGGGCTGCAATATGGGCCTGGCCGGCACAGGTTCCTGTGCATGAGTCCTAATGCTGTGACGTGTTATCAGAGTCAATTTTAGCTCGGCTCCATGTTTATGTCCAACTCCTCTACCCTAAAAAGACAGGGGGGGGGGGGTTGTCTTTCTGAGGTCACATCTTTAAATAATGAATAATTAGAAAATAATGTAACACAATGAAGTAATCCATCATAGTCATCAATATGTTGTCAAAAGATTGCAACATGTGTAGAAACATACATGTCACATACATGTATCAGCCGCTGAGAACAGTACCTTCCCTTCTTCTGATAAGTGGTGTATCCTTTTCTAGCACACACTCACACTTGGTACTGTTCCACTGGAAACCAGAAGGACAATATCTATTTTCTTGAAAACAACTAAAAAAAATTAAACAATAGATATCAGTAAAGATTCAAATTTAGAAATTCAGATGACATTTTTCAAAAAATGTAGATTCTAAGTTGAATTTTGTGTGATTCAATTTGGAGAGGAGAGAGATAGAGCGACTTTTCCAGGCAGAGCACTTTTTAATTTGTGTAGAATTTATTTGAACCCATTTGAATTGCGTGAGTGATTCAGCCCAATTGGACTCATTGATTTTTTACGCGATTTGCAGACTGAATATATTATTTTTCCAGGTTAAAGAACAACACTGTAGCGGGAAGGGGGGGGGGGGGGTATTGATAGATGCTGAGCTTCAGCCACCCTATTAGTATTCCACATAGCAATACAACTACATTGGTGCTTGAACATTTGTGAACCCTTCAGAATTTTCCATATTTCTACAAAAATGTTACCTAGAACTATATCTGATTTTCACACAATTCCTAAAAGTAGATAAACATAACCAAATAAAACAAATGAGTCGCAACACTGGCTTCAGCCCTCAGTCCACTCTAGAGATGACATTTTAACCTATCTCAAAGATTTACTGGCCTTGGAGCGTAGGGAGGTAGAAAGAAATAAAGAAGGGAAGGGAGGCAAATTCCTAAAGAGATGGCGAGGCTTCCTGACACAGTTCTTCTCTGACTCGGAAATCGAGAGTATTATGAAACCCTTTACACTAATGAAGTGGTACTTAGAGGAGCAGCTGAAAGGGCCGTTAGGCCGTTTGGCTCAGTGAAACTATGTTATGACTGAACAAGACGTTACACATATTTCGTCATAAAACCTCTAGCCCATGTCTGTCAAGTTGTGTGGTGAATGCCGATTCGGCAGTTTGGTATCCTAGCAGGATAAAAGTTAGGTTTAGTTAGTGTTTAGGGGAAGGGATGGGAGGAGGGGGGGGAGGGGGGTTATTAAAAAGAAGAATTTAAAAAATAAATAACTGAAAGTGGGGATCGAATTGTATGAATCTTTTACTTTCTAGCTGTTTGATGAAATAGTCATCATCATTCTATTTTCTTTCTCCATGTAAGCAATGTCTGTTTATGGGAATGATTTGTAACCGACAAGTTACGCTTGAACTTACTCTGTACATGTTTTTTCCTGAAAAATACAAAATTTTGTTTAAAAAAAAACAAATGAGTCAAAAATATTAGACTTGGTCATTTATTTATTGAGGAAAATGACCCAACATCACAGGTGTTTCAGTGGCAAAAGTATGTGAACCTTTGCTTTCAGTATGTGGTGCAACTTCAACTAAACATTTCCGGTAATTGTTGATCAGTCCTGCACATCAGTTTGGAGGAATTTTAGCCCATTCCTCCATACAAAACAGTTTTAACTCTGTTGGTGGGTTTTCTCCCAAGAACTCCTCACTTCAGGTCCTTCCATAACATTTGTATTGGATTAAGGTCAGGATTTTGCCTTGGCCATTCCAAAACTTTGCTTGGCTGTCTGAGAGACCTTGATTGGGGTACTATTTCTTCTTATGGAGGGTGCCGAGTATGCACGAGGAATATCGTAAGCCAGTCAACGTTCCTCTGGGTTTCTGGGAAAAATATATGAAAATTAGCAATTACATCTGCTGGCATCAGATAGGCTTAGGGAATCTAAATTTCCACAAACCCAGAGGGCCATTGCCTGGCTTACAATACTCCACAGACGTACTACTCATACTAGTAATTCACCGTAATGAGAAACAATACCCCTCAGACAACGCATATCTCTCTCTTCTCTCTCTCTCTCTCTCTCAATCTGAACTTTTGGGGAAATTCGGGAAGAATTCCGAACTGGTAGAATCGATTTGCTCATCCTTAACAGGATGTAATGTATAATATCAAAACGGATCCTATAAAGGGCACACTGTATGGTGTAGGGAACCATGTTTCTTTATCTAAAGGTATATCTACAGTTCTATTCATGGATTAATCGCTTTAGTATTAGTAAAAGCAAATTGCTATAATATGATAGGTAAGAAAAATATTAGCAGCTTCCAGCCAAACCACTGGCGGACATGAGCTAGACATTACATATTCTAAAAGAAAAGACCTCATAGTATGACTTTTTTTTTTTTTACAAGATTTTATGATATATATTTTATTACCAACATACCTCCTGCATCAAATTAACTCAGCTCAGAGACAAATCTCGTATTATCTAGGCCAGGGCTTGTGTAATTTTACATTGCAGGAGATCAGAGCAACGCAGAATATGTTAATAGGAAACAGGCCGTGCAGAAGTATTCGTGTTTATCATTACGTGGTCCTCACTAGTCATCCGTGCAGAAAACATGCTCTACCATGGTTCCAGACATGCCCAGGGACAAAATGACAACAGTGTGGAGACACACCTAACAGGCCCATAACCTCGTGTCCTCATACATAACTATTCCTCATTTTGAATCCATTTCTATTTACTAAGTAAAACCCTTTAAAGAGTAATTACACTTTTTTTCAACTTTTAATATGTCATAGAGAGATGCCAGAAGTGTTGATCGACGAGGGTCCCAGCTCTGAGACCCCCACCGATTGCTAAAACTAGTGGTCAGAAGTGCTCAGCCGAGTTCAGTTTCTCCTCACTGCTGAGCGTAAGACTGTAGACCAGGGGTGCACAACCTTTTCTGGTTGGGGGGCACATTGTCAGACTAAACCAACTCCAAGGGCCAAAAATAAAACGTAAAGGGGTTTTACCAACTGAAATACTGTATTTATGGCATATTAAACATACAGTATATATCATAAATGTCTAGTTACACTTCCAGGACTCCCATCTAATAGGAGAATACATGAAAGATACATGTGAGCAGCCACAAGACATAAACATACATATCTGCTACCAGATAGTTGGGGGCCACACAGAATGGTATTGAGGGCCACATGTGGCCCCCGGGCTGCAGGTTGTGCACCCCTCCTGTAGACAAACTCAATAGACTTTCTTTGAGTTTGTCTACAGTCTCGCGCTCAGCAGCGAGGAGAAGCTGCGCTCAGCTGAGCACTTCTGACCTCTCGTTCTAGCGATCGGCGGGGGTTTTAGAGCTTGGACCCCCCCTGATCAACACCTCTGATATGTCCCTATGACATATCAAAAATAAAAAAAAAGTGTAATGACTCTTTAAGGGGTATTTATTCCGGTTTGTTGAACTTATCTCCTGTCCATAGGATAGGGGATAACAATTAGATCAGTGGGGATCTTACCACTGGGACCCCCACCAATCACGAGAACGGGGGCCTTGTATCTTCTGCAGCCCCCCTGAAAAGAATGGAGAGGCCAGTCACCATGTGCATGGCTGCTCTATTCATTTCTATGGGAGTCCCAGAGATAGTACAGCGGTCACCTATCTTCAGAATTCCCATAAAAAATTATGAGCAGACACAGGCATGCCCGACCAGCTGCTCCGTTCTCTTCAGAGGGTACGGGGCCCCGTTCTCATGATCGGTGGGTGTCCCAGTGGTAGGACCCCCACGATCTAGAGGATAACTTCAACCAACGGGAATACCCCTTTAACTGAAGGAAATAAAATAAAAAACTGCAGACCCCCTTAGTGATTCATAGCACAAACATATGCCTTGAGGAATGCAGACAATAATGTCCCTGCTTTTTTTTTTGGTCAGGAATTTTTACTTATTGTGTAAGAAGTTTTGTTAGACCCGCTCCGCTGTTACATTTTGCAGACATCTCATAGATTTCCAAGCACGCTGTGGTAATAAGCAAAGGAATTGTTGAAATGTTGTTATTAAAAGTTTTGCCTAATCACATATTTTACAAAACTTTGCAACATCTTCACATATTTGTTGCACGCTCTTGTTTCTTTTCTATTTTTTTTTATGTTTGGCATTTTAATATTTTTGCATGGAAACAATTTTTATAACTTTTTTTTAGATCAATATTTGTTCCAAGTCTTTTCTATGTTGGTCTTAGTCTGAGTTCTGTTGGCGACAGATGCATCACAATTATTATGAGGCGCACAGATTTTAATAATTGTGTTGCAGTCTGTGCACCAAAACGGGTACATTTTTAAAGTGGGGCTTGTGCCAAAATGTTCGACTTTTTTACACCAGGAAACTGGCATAGGAAGCTTAATCAATTCTCCCCTTAAGGCCTCATGCACACGACAATATATGGGACCCGGCCGTGTTTGCGCCGCATCACGGATGCGGACCCATTCACTTGAATGGTTTTCGCAATCCGGAAGGAGCAGTGCGAAACGGAGGCATGGAAGCGCCACGGAATGTTTCCGTGGGGTTTCTCCCCGTGCCTCCGCACCGCAAAAAATTAAAACATGTTCTATTTTTTTGCGGTGCGGATGGATCACAGACCCATTCAAGGCCCTAAAGGTTTTGCCCCATCTCAACAGCGACATTGGCACCAATGACGAATTTAGATGTAGTTTATGGTTGCTGTGCTTAGCGGTGGGATTGATCGGTGCAGCACAGTAAAAGAGGGTAGACAGCCAGTGTGTATGTCCAGAAGAGTGGAAGAGTCACTGCTCCATATCGCCAGCATGGGCAGACAGGTCAGGTGACAGCATGAACCACCTGAGAAGAGTCCGGGGACACCTAGAAATTATTTCAGAAACTTGGGTAGTAAACTCAGGGCAAGGACCTCAAAGATAGGGGGATAGAAGAAAGTTGCAGAGCAGAACAAATGGACCTCCTGACCAATCCGGAATGCACCATCCGCGATAGGACCACCGATCCACAGCAGTCCCATATGCAATGGTAGAAAATAGAAAGGTTCACAGCAGCATGTCCGGTGTGACTATTTATTGGGAACCAAGAGTGCACACACAAAAAGATACGACGTTTCGGCTACGCAGTAACCTTTATCAAGTATACAGATACAAAAAAGTGAGCAATCATATATACCCCAGAGTGGCCACTCATGTGGCATAGTGTAGCCAATCAGCTAAAAGCTCAATCTCATCAGCACATGTGTTATAATTAAAATGGCCTGAGCTCCAATCAGACTAATAATGAATAAAAGCTATGTGTACCTGATCCTCATTGAAAATCATCCAAATGCCTCAGCCATGTCACTTCCCCAAGTTGGCGTCTCAACAGACCTATTGCGCATGTCAGTGATGTCATCACGTTTCAATATGGGCGGGCCGCCGTCACGAACATCAACGATGCGGCCACACCTCTCTCTGTGACTACGGCACATACAACCAATAAGCGCTCATACAGCAAGTCACATGCAGAGCGCATCATCAGCCCACGTGATCGTCACCTGACCGGCAAAAGGTCCTAGATCCACCTAGTTATAAATAAGGTAAATCGGCCTCAAGAATATCTATTGTATAACACCCCTAATGTCTAGAATGGGACCAAAATTATGTCTCACTCATATCCCATCATATAATGGAAGAAAGAATAGATTATGCAATAGATTTCAGACATAAGTTATTGCCACTACATATCTCACAGAGACCAGATGACAATCTAATTGTCACTAGACCTCAGCTTAGGGGAAAAAAAGAAGGCAATGGATGAGACAATGAGTGTCGGCATATAATATGGAGCTAGTGACCCTAAAAAACTGTACCCCAAGGGGACAGATAATTAAAGTGCAAAAAAAGAGATTAAGAAATATACCTTAAAGTACCATGTAAAAACATTATATACCGAATCGGACACCAATAAATGAAAATATTCTAACTATCTACACTAGGTAAATTCAATGTTGAGTCCCTGGGGTTGTAGGGATTGTAATGTGAAAATCCATTTCAACTCTTTCTTCCTCAACATGCGCTCCCTATCCCCTCCTCTCTTAGGGACCTGAACAGAATTGATGACCCGGAATCTCAGTTGGCTGACAGAGTGTCCACAATCAATAAAATGTTTAGCCACTGCCTTGTCCATCATTTTTTTCCTTATAGTGCTTTTGTGTTTGTTGATACGCTCCCTAATTTCCATGGTCGTTTCTCCCACGTAGATCAAACTGCAGGGGCAAACGATCATGTAGATGACAAACCTAGACCGGCACGTGTAATATTCTGCAATGTTGAATTTCTTGCCACTGTATGGGTGAACAAAAGTGTTCCCTTTCAACATGTTCCTACAGTTACAGCAACCCAAACATGGGAAATTCCCTGTCTTTCTGGGCTTCAAATAAGTCTGGCCCCCTCTGTTAACATCACACGTGCCAGTCTTAATAAGTTTGTCATGCAAATTAGTACTCCGTTTGTATGCCATCAATGGCGGATTGTCAAATTCACTTACTGTAGGGAGGCCCCTATGTAAAATGTGCCACTCCCTTCTCAAAATCTGTGCTATATCAGCACTGTGATTGCCATAGGTGGATACAAACGGGATGCGTCCCACATTCATTCTCATAGGAGAGACTTGAAAAGCAAATTCAGTCAGTTTTGTCTGCAATTGCATTCAGTTGTTGCAATGCGTTTTGATGGGTTTTTCACGTGATAAAAAACTGAAGGTTTACAAACATCTCTTAGAAACCATCAGTGAAAAACAAATTGCATCCGCACTTGCTTCCGGATGCAATGCGTTTTTCACTGAAGCCCTATTAGTTTCTATGGGGCCAGGGCTGGGGAACATGCTGCGTTTTTCAATCAATGCAGAACTGATGTGTGAAAAAAATGGGTCAGGATTCAGTGCGGGTGCTATGCGTTCACGTCACGCATTGCACCTGCGCGGAAAACTTGCTCGTGTGAAAGGGGCCTAAAGATATCTGACCTAGAGAAACACTCCCATTAGACGGGCTGTGCAGTGCAAAGATATTGGTGAGCTGTCCTCAGGATAGGTCATCAATATCAGATCAGTGGAGTCCAACTCCCCGCGCCCCCGCCGATCAGCGGCACTAGTTTGAGCTCTGCTTCTTCTTCTTATTACCATTCAGCTCAAGGGGAGTGTCTTCTTGGCTGCAGTCAAAGGGGCGTGTCTCAGCTCTCCCTATCACAGCTCAGGGGGCGTGTCCCTGCTCTCCCTATCACAGTTGAAGGATGAAACTGAGCATGTGCGGCCATCTCAGTGACCCAGACAAATAAATAAGAAAAATAACAAACAGCAGGTGGAGCCATAGATATCCATTTTATTGAATAACTCAGTGGCTAGGCTAAATTTTTAATTACATGCGGACTCTATACTGACAGGGAATGTCCCACAGGATTGGCACATGGCAAATGTGGTGCCAATATTCAAAAAGTGTCCAAAAACAGAGCCTGGAAACTATAGGCCGGTAAGTTTAACATCTGTTGTGGGTAAACTGTTTGAAGGTTTTCTGAGAGATGCTATGTTAGAGCATCTTACGGGAAATAAGCAAATAACGCCATATCAGCATGGCTTCGTGAGGGATCGGTCATGTCAAACTAAATTAATCAGTTTCTATGAGGAGGTAAGTTCTAGACTTGACAGCGGCGAATCAATGGATGTCGTGTATCTGGACTTCTCCAAAGCATTTGACACTGTACCACATAAAAGGTTAGTATATAAAATGAGAATGCTCGGACTGGGAGAAAACGTCTGTATGTGGGTAAGTAACTGGCTCAGTGATAGAAAACAGAGGGTGGTTATTAACGGTACACACTCAGATTGGGTCACTGTCACTAGTGGGGTACCTCAGGGGTCAGTATTGGGCCCTATTCTCTTCAATATATTTATTAATGATCTTGTAGAAGGCTTGCATAGTAAAATATAAATTTTCGCAAATGACACTAAACTGTGTAAAGTAATTTACACTGATGAGGACAGTATACTACTACAGAGGGATCTGGATAGATTAGAGGCTTGGGCAGATAAGTGGCAGATGAGGTTTAACACTGACAAATGTAAAGTTATGCACATGGGAAGGAATAATGCAAGTCACCCGTACATACTGAATGGTAAAACACTCGGTAACACTGACATGGAAAAGGATCTAGGAATTTTAATAAACAGCAAACTAAGCTGCAAAAAACAGTGTCAGGCAGCTGCTGCCAAGGCCAATAAGATAATGGGTTGCATCAGAAGGGGCATAGATGCCCGTGATGAGAACATATTCCTACTACTTTACAAATCATTAGTCAGACCACACATGGAGTACTGTGTACAGTTCTGGGCTCCAGTGAACAAGGCAGACATAGCAGAGCTGTAGAGGGTCCAGAGGAGGGCAACTAAAGTAATAACTGGAATGGGGCAACTACAGTACCCTGAAAGATTATCAAAATTAGGGTTATTCACGTTAGAAAAAAGACGACTGAGGGGAGATCTAATTACTATGTATAAATATATCAGGGGTCAGTACAGAGATCTATCCCATCATCTATTTATCCCCAGGACTGTGACTGTGACGAGGGGAAATCCTCTGCGTCTGGAGGAAAGAAGGTTTGTACACAAACATAGAAGAGGATTCTTTACGGTAAGAGCAGTGAGACTATGGAACTCTCTGCCTGAGGAGGTGGTGATGGTGAGTACAATAAAGGAATTCAAGAGGGGCCCCGATGTATTTCTGGAGCGTAATAATGTTACAGGCTATAGCTACTAGAGATGGGGTCGTTGATCCAGGGAGTTATTCTGATTGCCTGATTGGAGTCGGGAAGGAATTTTTTATTCCCCTAAAGTGAGGAAAATTGGCTTCTACCTCACAGGGTTTTTTTGCCTTCCTCTGGATCAACTTGCAGGAAGACAGGCCGAACTGGATGGACAAATGTCTTTTTTCGGCCTTGTGTACTATGTTACTATGTTACATGCAATTACAAAAGTATTCAGATCCAGGTGCTTGTTTGAAAAATGTAGAATATTTTTCGTGGGACAATCCCTTTATAAAGGATGAGCAGTTGTAATTACACTGCACCGCCTCTACAAGTGAGACAACACGCAGGTAATTTTGAAGCGGAAGGGCGGGGGTGCAGGGAGTCGGACCCCTGCTGAGCTGATATTGATGACTTGTCCTGAGGATAGCTCATCAGCAGTGGCAAAGCGTGGGGGGGCATTGCCCTGGGCGCAAAATTCCATGGGGTGCTAGCAGGGCCGCACCGCCAATTTGGAAAAGTAAGGCGATCGCCCAGGTGGCGCGGCCCTGCTGACAAGTGATGGGGTGGGGGGGGGGGAGGGCACAGGGAGATGAACGCTTCATCTCCATAGTCACCTGTATCGCCATCCTCAGGACAGTGATACAGATAGATGTGCTGCAGCAGGGCAGGGGAGAGGCGTCTCCCTTCCCCGTTCCTCTGATAAGCTGCAGGCACTAGGCTTGCAGCCTATCAGAGGCCAGTGCAGGCGGCGCGATGATGTCATTGCACCACCTGAGCCATACAGAGCGGGACACAGGCAGGAAGAGGCCTGCACCGCATCACTGCCAGCCTAATGAAGGTAAGAATAAGTGTTTATTTTTTTTATATTGTACTACTTACTGGCACATTATTGGGATGGGGGGGAACTTGTTACTGGCACATGATTGGGGGCACTTGTTACTGGCACATGATTGTGGGCATCTATGGGGCACTTCTTGTTAATGGCACATGATTGGGGGGCATCTATGGGGGCACTTGTTACTGGAACATGATTGGGGCATCTATAGGGGCACTTGTTACTGGCACATGATTGGGGCATCTATGGGGGCACTTGTTACTGGCACATGATTGGAGGCACCTGTTACTGGCACATGATTGGGGGGCATCTATATGGGCACCTGTTACTGTCACATGATTGGGGTGCATCTATGGGGGCACTTGTTACTGGCACATGATTGGGGGGCATCTATGGGGGCACCTGTTACTGGCACATGATTGGGGGGCATCTATGGGGGCACATATTATTGGGGGCACTGTGGGGGCATCTATGGGGGCAATTCTTACTGGCAAATTATTGGTGGCACTTTTTACTGGCACATTATTGGGTGGCACTATGGGGGTATATATGGGGCACTTCTTACTGGCACATTATTGGGGGAACTATGGGGGCATCTACTGAGGCCACAAAGAAGGGGTATTTTATATGAGGGGCTCTGTATAGGGGCATTTTTTACTGGGGCACATTATGGTGGGTACTATGGGGAAGGGGAGAGAGGAGTACTATGGGCTCATCTATGGGGGGGCACTAAGAAGGGGTATTTTATACTTGCAAATTATGGGGGACACTGAGGGCATCTACTGGGGCACTATATGTGGGGCATTTTATACTGGTATATTATGGGGGGCACTAGGAGGAAGGGGGGAGAGGAGCACTATGGGGGCATTTACTGGGGGCACTATATAGGGGCATTTTAAACTGGCACATTATGGGGGCACTATGGGGACATTAGCTCAACTGGGAGGATTAAAAGAGGGTATTTTTTGCACTGGTACATTATAAGGAGAATTATTACTACTGGGGGGCATTATGATGGGCTTTATTACTACTGGGGGTCTATGGGGAACATGATCAGTGATGGCCAGTTCGCCGTGTTCGCCCCCGAACACATGCGAGCTGCCATCTTAACTCAGAAGTCCAGCGAAGCACAAGTAAGTCCTTACAGCCTCCGGGGGCCTTCATCTGGCTGCTCCCGGAACTGCCTGCACCCGGAGACCGCATTTCATTTCAGACCGGCTCGCGTACAGGCACAGGTAAGGACTTCTGAGTTAAGATGGCAGCTCGCATGTGTTCGCGGGTGAACACGCGAACCGGCCATCACTAAACATGATTACTAGTATGGGCACTATGGAAGCATTATTACTTCTGGGGCACAGTGGGGACATGTTAGGGGCACTGTAAGAGCACCATTACTACCATGTGTGCTCTAGTAGAGAATTATTACTATTGGTGGGACTTTTGGGAGCACTATTACTGTGGAGGCACCTTGGCACAGTATCAGCTTACCACAATTACTTTTGGGGAACGTTATGTTTACACTATTAGTGTCAGGGGCACTATTTGCTGGGCACAGTTATTTTAGGGCAGTGTGTGTAAATAATTATTGAAGGGGCATTATCTGTGTAGCACTAGTATTATCAGGGGGTTTATCTGTATCTGCAGTATAGTATTGGGGAGCACAGCGGAACAGTATTGGGGGTGGTAGTATGATTTGTCCAGAAGATGGGAGGATGATGGAAAAGTAGTAAACTAAGATTTTGTTTGTCAAACTGCAGAGACGAGAAATGGCTGAAAAATGGTGGTCTGGTCTGAAGGTCTGAAAGGAGAATATGAGGAAAGAGAACATCTACATCAAAGGAGACGTCACTGGATGTAAGAGGTATGTGCGCTGTATTACCCTGTATGTTCTGTAGTGATGGTAGGGTGGATATAGAATTTGGTCCACCCTGCCGCATCCTGGCCCCAGACTTCAGGTCACACTGTGCATGTCCTGAATACTGGGGGCTCACACCCATCTACTACATTATCTGTACTCAGAGAATTATCACTGTGTTATCTGAGGTGTTACATAGGACTGCAGGTGACATCTACTACATTATCTGTACTCAGAGAGTTATCACTGTGTTATCGTGGCACCCTGTTGTAGGTACGCTACTGGAAGTCGGGTTCCCACCCCGTTGTATCAAGAAGAATATAAACTCCAGTTTATGCGATGTGACAAATTTCATTTAATCTGAAATGCGGAAGACGTATATGATTTACCGCATTTCCGATTAAATGAAATTTGTCACATCGCATAAACTGGGGTTTATAGTCTTCCTGTGTTATCTGTGGTGTTACGTGTGACTGCAAATGATATAGACTGCATTATCTGTAAAAAAAAAAAAGGGGGGACGCGGACACAGGCTGGGGGGGGGGGGGGCGCAATACTTGGCTACACCACTGCTCATCAGTATCTTTGCACTGCTAAAGCTCTTTAATTACTGGATGCCCACCCAATTACAAAGCTAATTTTGGCAGGATAATTAACTGTTTGCGTCGTCAGCCATATTTTTTATTATGTAGTTCAGTATATTTAACTTGTTGTTTACCTTTTATTAACTTTATTTTGAGGGGGAATGGAAAAAAACAGCATTGTTTCCATGTTTTAACTTTACACTGTTCACCGCCTGGCATAAATAACATGTTATACTATCGGCTGGTAGGATTACAGGGATAATAAATACGTTTATTTTTTATTTTTTATGTTTTACTACTTTTGTAGAATAGAAACCAGTTGTTGAAAATAGTTTTTGTATCACCACATGCCAAGAGCCAAATCTTTGTATTTTTCCATCAATGTTGCCGTATGAGGACTTGTTTTTTGGGGCTCAAGTCATGGTTTTCAATACAACTCTTTTGGGGCACGTATAAATTATTGATTACCATATTTTTCTCCCTATAAGACGCACCTGCCTATAAGACGCACCTAGGTTTTTGAGGAGGAAAATAAGAAAAAAAATATTTTGAACCAAAAGGTGTGCTTTTGGTGGGTTTTGAACTAATGGTGGTCTGTGGATGACACTATTATGGGGGATCTGTGGATGACACTTATGGAGGGGATCTGTGGATGGCACTGTTATGGGGATCTGTGGATGGCACTGTTTATGGGGATTCTGTGGGTGGCACTGTTATGGGGATCTGTGGATAGCACTGTTATGGGGATTTGTGGATGACACTGTTATGGGGGGGATCTGTGGATGACACTGTTATAGGGGGATATGTGAATGGCACTGTTATGGGGGGGATATGTGAATGGCACTGTTCTGGGAGAGCTGTGGAAGGCACTGTTATGGGGATTTGTGGATGACACTGTTATGGTGGGGGTACTGTGGATGATACTGTTATGGGGAGATCTGTGGATGGCACTGTTATGGGGGATCTGTGGATGGCACTGTTATGGGGGGATATGTGGATGGCACTGTAATGGGAGAGCTGTGGAAGGCACTGTTATGGGGGATCTGTGGATGACACAGTTATGGGGAGGGGGATCTGTGGATGGCACTGTTAGGAGGGGGATCTGTGGATGGCACTGTTATGGGAGGGGGATCTGTGGATGGCACTGTTATGGGGAGGGGGATCTGTGGATGGCACTGTTATGGGGAGGGGGATCTGTGGATGGCACTGTTATGGGGAGGGGATCTGTGGATGGCAATGTTATGGGGACATCTGTGGATGACACTGCTATATATGTGTCATCCACAGATCCCCCCCATAACAGTGTCCCCCAATATACAGGGCCCGCTCACAGCAGTCTTCATATCTAAACTGTAATCATCCTTAACCTCTTGGTATCCTTAGTTAAAGTAGCGCTATCCCGTGTACTAGTATTTACTATCAAACTCCCGTAGCATGCAGGGCGGCCGGCAGCGTAATGTCACTCACTCACGTCACGCGCCTGCTCCGCCTGCTTCATTAATATAGTGGGAGGAGCAGGCGCGTGACGTGAGTGAGTGGCGTTACGCTGCCAACCGCCCTGCATGCTACGGGAGTTTGATAGTAAGTACTAGTACATGGGATAGCGCTATTTTAACTCACGTTACCAAGAGGTTAAGGATGATTATAGTTTAGATATGAAGACTTCTGTGAGCGGCAGGGCCCGGGGTAAGAGTATAGTGACTGCACTGGGCCCCGCCGCAATTCCAACAGCAGTTGCCGACCTCCAAACACTCTTCCCTCCCTGCTGATACATCGCCATGCTGTGCAGCATCGCAGCCGGCGATGTATCAGTGTTGTTAGCATAGTAGCCACTTTTGGGGGGGAAAAAGTGCATCTTATGGGGCGAAAAATACGGTAACATTTTATTTTGTGGTGGAGGGATGGGGAAAAAAAAAGCAATTTCAGCATTGTTTGTTTTTGTTTTTTTTGCTGGTCAATGTGCAATGTGTCACCAAAAAATGTATCTGCCAGTAGCACATCTCCTTTATTTCTCATCAGTTTTTATTTTCTGATTGTAGATTTTTGTATTTTCTTTCCTGAACATGATTATGGGGGCAGCATTTACAAAGCATTAAAACATTGCTTTACAGCCATAGACACAATGGTCAGGTGGGGACCTGACTGACTTCTATGGGAGAGTTTTCTAGGCGTTCTGTGACCTGTGCAGAGGTCAGAAGAGAATAGATAAACTGTGACAATCACCTATTGTGAACGGAGGATCCTGTCTTATCTATACACAGAGGCGATATTACAGGCAGGATTAAAATAATATATAACTGCAGTAAAGTGATCTGTACAAACCAAGAAGTGGTGCCAATTATTAGACATAGTGGCCAGTGTAAAAAATGCAGTATTTTTGGTTTTAGTTTAAATTTAAAAAGTAACTTGGAAAATTTAAAATCATCAAAATTATTTTAAATAGGTTAAACATAAAAAAGTGATTTAAACAGCAGGTAATTTGTGATGACACATTCCCTTTAAATAACCTGTTAACTTTATTCTACAGGTCATTACGAATGTAACCATACCATATACCGTATGTGATTAAAGTTTTTTGTTTTTTTAAAACCTTTGCCAATTAAAATGAATTTTTTAATCAAAGGATGGTTTTATTTCTTCTTTGTTTTTAAATAAACTTGATGTAAATGCATTTCACGTGATCACCTCTAAAATGCGTTAGCATTCTCAGTTTACCAAGGCACTAACCAATATATGACATGTATAATCGTGTAGCGGTAGGCAAGATGTTAAAAGAGGGGGAACCCCTATTCAGGACCCCCATCTATAAGGTAGTGCACTAGTAGCTATAAAGAGCTTCTCTTACTTTGGAGGACCAAGTGCATCTGTTCATTACTGAGACAGCCCATTGATTTCAATGGGCATCATGTAATGCTTAATTTCTCCTTTGGAGGCGCTGCAGGGGAACTGAACCACTTGCTGGGTTTCTCTGCAGATTACAGCTGATCACTCGTTTATTATTATCGCACATAATGTGATGCAGTTTATAGATATTTTTGGTGGGTGAATGAGCAGTTGGTGTCTGATCAGTAGAGGACAATGTGTAATCAAATGTAATCATATAACAAATAAAAGGACAATGCCTTAAACTCCATTTCTATAAGAAGAATGTTATTGAAGTGGAAAATATAAGGCATAGTTTTCTCTAAATGAATGTTCTGTACAAAGGATAATGATTGCCAGACACCCTTTAAAATGGGTTTGATAAAGTATTTCCTGAGTATTGTACGCACTATTAGTAGAAAAAGGCAGATAAGCGAAGGAATCTAAGAATAATTACCCATATTCTGGATAGCGCACGGATCTACGAATGATGGTCGGTGGATGACGGGAGCCGCTGGGTGAACATTTGCAGCTTGTGTGATTGGCAACCTTGATAGTTACAGGTTCTGGTGCTTGAGTCAAAGGCACAGAAATTTGAAAAACCTAATGGAACAATATAATAGTTATGTATCAAGGGCGCAGTAGGAGAAGACAAAACATACTAGTTACTTTCCAAATTCAAGTCCAAAAAGGTCAGATAGTTAATGTAAATTGCATTTCCTATGAAAATTTTCCGGAGCAACTTTTCTAAGAAAATTGCACTTTTCCATTCCTCTGTTATTCCTGCTGGAAATGTACAAATGAATTACCAACTGGACATTACCATTCCCCTTAATAGGATGCGTCAAAATGGAAACACCTTATAAATGTGGGAAATGGTGAAACGCAGTTGCAAATCTTTTTATGCTTTGTAAGAAAAGATGCTCTACTGTTGTTATTTAATGGGGAATGCTGGCATTTACAAAAAAAAAAAAAAAAAAAAACCAAAAAGCCTTAAAGGGATTGTCTGAGTTATGTAAAACTTAGTAACTCCTGCAAATGGTCTAAATTAACAAATGATTAGCTACTCACCTGTTCTCCCCTTCTTCTTCCAATGTTGAGCTCCGGTCCTCCTGCTGCTGACATCATCTTCCTGGCTGCAGCAGTGACGTTCCATGCACACAGGTCCACCCTGCAGCCAATCACTGACCTCATCAGTGCACAGGACCTCTCTGCTGAAGCTAGTGATTGGCTGCAGTAGTGACCTGTGTGCACAGAACTTCACTGCTGCAGCCAGGAGGATGACGTCAGCAGCGGGAGGACCGGAGCTCAGTGCAGTAAGGAGCAGGGGAGAAAACAGGTGAGTACCTGTGAGTAAACTTTGCATATGTCATAGGGATATATCAAAAGTTTTGATCGTTGAAGCATGCTGCCATCTTGCTTGAGGATCCCGGCTGAAATCCCGTGCGCGGTGATGACGTAATTTTGGGCCGCGTGAGATTTCGCACCAGACCTTCAAGCAAGATGGCGGCAGACAGCCCATAGTGAGCAAATGGATCAGGTAAGTATTAGAATTTTTTTCATTTTTCACACTTTTATGTACATCAGATGCTGCGATGATGTGTGAACGCAGTATCTGAAGGGTTCAATGACGGAGACGGTGCAATCACCGCTCCCCATCGTTGCACCCACTACTTACAAAGAGATTCACTTTGTGAAGATAATTCGGCACAAAGCGTATTTTTTTGTAAGATTCAGCAAAGCAGCCAAATCGAATTTTACAAAACTTTGCTCGTCTCTACAAAGAAGGTTTACCAATGACTTAGGCTACTTTCACATCCATCTTTCACATCCATCTGAGTTTTCCTTTCCGGTATTGAGATCCGCCATAGGATCTCAAAACCGGAGGAAAACTCTTCAGTTTTGTCCCCATTCATTGTCAATGGGGACAAAACTGGAACAGAATGCACCAGAATGCATTCCATTCCATTTTGTTGCGTTCCCATGCGGGACAGAAAACCGCTGCAATAGAGTGTTTCATTTTTCCAAAGATGTGATTTTCAGAAGGCTTTGCTTACGCCCTGAGTCTCAGTGATGTAAAAGATATATATGCCAAATTTCAAGAAGATTGGATAATATTTAGGGGTTGCACACATGATCACTTTTATTACTACTCTCACTCCTGTATCTAGGACGTTGGTCTAAAAACTACTTCACTTTCCGGATTCCAGGGGCTCTGCATCAAGTAAGCTGGATGGCAAAGGCAATATATGCACTTAAAATTGTCCTCTTCACTAAACAGTTGAATATTCCTCAACGAGAATTGAAAGGAATGAAACGGGTTGCACATTTTGTCAGCCTCATATATGTTTGCTTTTTGCACTAGGCAATTGTAAGTCGATGGGCTCCAAAGAATGATTTGAATATGCTACAACTTCTGAGCACTTACCAGATGCAGACGTAAAAAAAAGTGCTCTCACAGTTGCTAAGAGACACCTTTGGTATCTGTCAGAAACAAGCGTAGGATTGGCTTTTTTGGACGAACCTATTACTCAGGCTGTTAAGGAAAATATGACTAAAAATTTTGAATCAAATCTGCAAAGTAAAAGGAAATGAAACGATTAGAGCATAAAAACCTAGTTTTTGAAGGAAAAGACCTGAGCCATTTCATTACCAATAAAACAAAGACGTTCTTTGAATTGTTTGGGATCCACGACGTGACAGAATACTGCAGTGATTCTCTAAGAAGCCATGTGAACGCTCTTAAGGTGGTCAATGATACTGCAGAAAGAGGAATTGCTCTGATAAAAAAGTTTAACGAATCGGTCAGGGACGAACAACAAAAACAATTCTTGTTGAGGGTAGTTGAGCATCACAGAAAAGTCGTCACCAAGCTAACAAAAGAAGGGATTGCATTGCTCAAAGTTGATTAATATAACACATGTTTTGCCTATCATACTACCTATTAATCTTAGTGTCTAGTTTTTATATTATTTTAAGTTTGTGATTTCTAGTTTTCCCAATAAAACTGATCGAAGTGTGCAACCTCTAAATATTGTCCAATCTTCTTGAAATTTGGCATATATATATTTTACATCACTGAGACTCAGGGTGTAAGCAAAGTCTGCAAAAATGTAATTGTAATTTTTTCCATTACAAAATGAAACACCCTACGCTGCAAGCAGAATTTTTGTGGGCGGCATGTGAAACTGAACATACCGGATACGGCATCAAAAACCATGTAAGTCAATGGTGCCAGATCCACTTTTTTCGGATACGAAAAAAACACATCCGGCGCCCATTGACTTACCATGGTATTTGATGCCGGATCCGGCATGTTCATTTTCAATATAATCCAGTACATGTAGATATAATGCAACCGGATCCGTTCTGAACAGACGCAGCTGCTTGTATTATTCAAACGGATGTGTTTTCCTGCGGTTTTGAGATCCTTTGACGGATCTCAAAACCGGAAAGGAAAACACAGATGTGAAAGTAGCCTTAGCGGTCTCATTTCCTGCTTATGGAATAACACAACAGGCGGCTCCAAATCCTTCATGCCTGAAAAGTCCTCAGGAATGAAGGCTGAATTTCCAAGAATGAAATATTTTTGGGGTCAGTGTTGTATGGAAATTTATAGGGTCTGTTCTGTAAAACTCTCAGTCTCTGAGAAGAGACATCTGTACCCTGGAATGTGGTTCACTGAAAACCTCCATAGATAAAAGACATTTCCCCTGTGACATATTTTTGATTTGGAAAGAGCATTAGGGGCTATCAGTAAAATCAGTGACCTCTGATGGGAAATGAGGCAGCGATGTGTTGTGTTTTATGTATTGCCAAATTTCCAAGATAAAAATAGTGCAGCGACCATTTATTAAGACAGCGATCATGAATAAACTATAAACTATAACTAACTATACTAACTATATCGTCTTATATTGTGTCTCTGAAATCTCAGTTCAGGGGAGAGAATATAGAATGGCTGCAGCTGTGGAATATGTTGGTGCTATATAAATAAAGATTGTTATTATTGCTATTAATTAATGTTTAAAGAGAACCTGTCACCTCTCCTGACATTTCTGTTTTAGTGACAGTAATGCTACCAATCAGTGCTGCCAGAGTTGGACTTCTAGAAGGAATAATAGAGGAATGACACAACATACAGTTATATGAAAATATGCTCTACAATTGCTATGACATGGGAATGCAAGTTGTAAAACAGACATCAGGAGAGGTGACAGGTTCTCTGTAAATTGACCACCAAATGTAAGCACTGGGGAGTCCTCCTGCCATCCCATATTTTATACGTATTAAAGGGGTTGTCACATCCCACACATTGATGGCATATAGCTAGGATGTCTGATAGGTACAGGGCCCCTGAAGTGAACGGATAGCAGCTGCGCAACCTCCGTTCATCACTATGGGAGTTCTGAAAATAGCCAAGCATTGGCAGTCCTATATCGGTATATCGAGTGATGGACGCATTTGCGCCGTGCAGTATCCATTCACCGCAATGGGACTTTCGAAAATAGCCAAGCACACTCTCTTGGCTATTTTCGAAACTTGCATAGTTATGAATGGAGAGCACGCTGTGCAGGCTTGGTGTGCTCTACTTCACCTTAAGGGGCCCAGGTCTTGAAAAAGGAGCTGGTCCCCGAGGTGGGACCTGCACCTATCTGACATTGATGGCATATCCTAGCTATATGCCATCAATGTGTGGGATATGCCAACCCCTTTCAAAACTTGCAAAATAAATACTCACTTCCTCTCCGTTCCTCCATTTCTTTTATTCTTGCTCCTGACTTTGGAAAGAAGTCGGCGGAGAGATGTTGGTGGGTCACTCATACTATACTGAAGTCCAATAGAAGCGGATCGGCCCTCTTTAAAGGGGTTGTCTACTTTTTTACATTGATGACTTACCCTTAAATATCAGATTGGTGGGGCCCCACTCCCGGCACCACCACCGATTAGCCGTTTGAAGAGAATGCAATGCTCGTACGAGCACTGCCTTCTCTTCACTGTTTACCTGCTCGCTGTTGTAACTGCAGCGGAGAGCAGTGTAATAATTACGAAGCCATCCCATTAACTTCTATGGGACGGCTCTCTAGTATTCACTTGAACAGGAAGAAACCGTGCCATTGAAGTGAATGGGGACGGCAGAGTTGTAATTGTACTGCTTGCCACCGTGGGCACAGAGCAGGTAAACAGTGAAGAGCTTGTATGAGAACTGCGTTCTCTTCGAACAGCTGATCGGTGAGGTTGCTGGTAGTCAGCCCATCACCAATCTGATATTGACCTATCCTGAGATTAGGCCATCAATAGAAAAAAGTGGACAACCCCTTTAAGAAAAGCTTAGGATGTACAGCTCTGACGTACTATTACTTCAGATGGCACAAACACATTTTGTGTTATGTGGCTGAAAGAAGACATCAACCAATATAGTGTACTCATACTTACCGTAGAAATCCACCGTTTTCATGGGGGGAACGCTCCCCTGCTGCTACCGTCTCCTCCTGCCCCTGTCAGCAGTGATTGATGTGCCAAGTGTGTACATACAGATATACAGCAGCCTGTCAATCATTGTGTAAGGGAGCTCTCCCCTTATAAATACAGTGGACTCATAGTTATGTGTCTGCTATATTGTTTGATATCTCCTAGTAGTCAGTGCTTGACCTGTTTTGCTGATCCGCAATTTGCAAACCGCAACCGTATACTGTTGTGTGCATGGAGTCTAAAAGTGTGAAGGGGGTTTTCTGATGATCCACAACTTCAAATATAGAGGACCTGGATAAATTACATGCTTCATGTCAACTATGACAAAATTTGTGTTGGTCATTTGTAGGAAGAACGAACGCAAACTTTACAGGTTCAGCGTTTGGGCAGTGGAGGAATCCCATTATGGATTCCGTCATAACAGAATATAACGGAATTCTATGACTGGATGCAAAGCGGAAGCCTTTAAGAGACATTCTGTTGTGATCCGTCATAATAGAAGTCTATGGGATAGCATAACGGATCCGTCTGGTTTCCATTGTGCAGGACGAAAAACAAAGTCCTGCATAACGGAAACCAGACGGGATTCCTTCACTGCCCGAACACCGAACTTCAAACCTGTAAAGTCCGAGTTCTCTCATCCCTAGTCATTTGTGACTTTTTTCTCTGACGGAAACATTCCAGTGAGTCTGTCACCAGGAAATTTACTGATAAACCAGTTAGCTCAGCTGAATGTAATGATACCTTTCACTTAGTGATCCATTGCTTTATTCTGGTGAAAAACTACTTTTAACCAATATTCAAATGAGCATTTAAGTGCATGAGTGCCGCTCCAAACCACTCTGTGCGCCCTTGCTCCTCCTACTTCCTCTGCTAGCCTCTCCCTCTCTTTGTTTGATAGGGGCAGACAAGATGTCTTTCCTTGTCAATAAAGAAGGGGAGGGAGGGGCTAGCAAAGGAAGTAGGAGGAACAAAGGTGCACAGAGTGGCTTGGGGCTGCCCTCAGTGCACTTAACTGCTCACTTGCATATGGATTAAAATTATATTTCCTCCTGAATAAAGGAACAGGTAACTAAGGCCTCTTGCACACAACCGTATGCCCTCTGAGACATACGGTCCGTGAGCAGGCCATATGTCCCAGAGCGGCATACATCGTGCGCACGGGAGCGCACAGCATCATAATAACCTATAATGCTGTGCGCTCCCGTGCGCACAATGTATGCCGCTCCGGGGCATATGGCCCGCTCACGGACCCTAAGTTTCAGAGGGCATACGGTCGTGTGCAAGAGGCCTAAGTGGAAAGTATCATTCCATTAAGCTGAGCTAGTCCTACAAGGCATTGTGACCAGTTTAACAATGGATTTCCTGGTGACAGACTCCCTTTAAAGTCAAGGCGCACCTCTTCAGTGTGAAAACTAAAGGTCTTAGGTCCCCACGATATATGTCAGTTAAGAACCACTGTTATAGCCTATAAATCAGTCTCTGGTCTGCCCAGCAACCCTCAACAACGTTTAGTCGTTGGTGTCATACTTCACCCTCCTAGAGCACAAATAGCTGAGCATACAATAAAACACTGCAGACAGTGCGCACACATTAATCAGGAATAACGTCACGTTTGGCTGGTGCCAGGTTTAAGGACCTTTTATTTACCGTTTTCAGGACATAAGAAGTGGTGGTATTCAAGCAAGTGACACCCTCTTCATTACAGCAACCTCCGCATCTGTACACCGAGACACAGGGCGGCTTGAAGAATGTGCTGGTAGCTGTGCCGAGGTCCTTTCCCACATCCACACAGGTTTCTCTGGGCATGCACTGCGTCTTCTGCCACTCCTCATCAATAGCTGCATTTAGATGAATAATGTTATCCGTGATAGCTTAAATAGAGGTAATGCATAAAAAAATGTATAGAGGACATATAGATACAGATTTACTAATCCTGTAGATGGCGTAAACTTAGACTAGCTGTGTAGACCTGCACCAGATTTATCACAGGGGCTCAGGCTGGATGATAAATGTGGTGCAGGAATAAACACTTCACTGAATCTATACCAACTGTTGGCTGGCTTACCTTGAGACAGATTTTTACGCCAGAATTGCACCAAAATTATGGCACAAAATGGCGCATATGGACAGTAAATCTGGGCCATAGTTTTGTAAAAGTTCAAAAAAGTTTAATGCTTTATTTAGTCTATAAAATGGTAATACAGGGTTAACATTAAAGAAAATCTCACCAGAAATGTGACATTATTGATATATATATAGATATATAGATATATATATATAATATATGTATTTTTTTTATTATAAGTTGACATTTCCTGTTGTCTGAAACTCACTTTTCAGCTTTCAGAGTTATCTTATCATTAGAAGCAGGATGGTTTAATGGCAGGTGACCTGTCTATCGTATTGTTGGGCAGGATAGTAAATCTACAAACTATCCACACATGCTGATGGACCCTGGTGCAAGAGTTCAGCTTGGGCCCCCTTCCCTCAGTGCTTTGTGGCAAGGGGCAGGGGTGCACCTAGTTTTTCTGCTGCCTGAAGCAAAATTTGAAACACTACCCCCCCATACCAAATTCTTAACCTAACCCCTTCTCTCTAGCCCTACTGTTAAAGACATACTTGGAAAACGTTACATACAGCGCTACAAATACACAGGGTAATACAGCGCACATACCTCTTACATCCAGTGATGTCTACTCTGATGTAGATGTTCTCTTTCCTCATCTTCTCGATTCAGACCAGACCTTCATGATGATTTCTTTCAGCCACCTCTTGTCTCTGCAGTTTGACACACAGACATCTTAAGTTTCCTACTTTTCCATTATCCTCCCACCTTCTGAAAACCCCATCCTGCCCCCCAGTACTGTGCCCGCTGTGCTCCCCAATACGGTACTGCAGAAACAGACTCCCTGAAAATACTAGTATTGACACACAGTGCCCTAAAAAATAACGGCCCAGCAAATAATGCCTAATACTAATAGTATAAACATGACATCCCCCCCAAAATAATTGTGCTAAGCTGATACTGTGCCAGGGTGCCCCCCACAGTAATAGTGCTCCCCAAAATCCCACCAATAGAAATAATCTCCCAGAGGACATAGTATTAACAGTGCCCCTGATTGTAATAATGCCCCCATTGTGGCCATACTATTAATCATGTTCCCCATAGCCCCTCAGTACTAATACTTCTCCTTACAAGGTGTACAAAAATACCCCCTATAATGTGTGTCAGTACAAAAAATACCCCTTATATTGGGCACCAGTACAAAACATATCCCCTTACATACCCCTTACCTTTCAGATCAGACCCCATATCACACCTCAGATCAGACCCCCATATCAGACCTCAAATTAGACCTCCATATCAGATCTTCAGTTCATACCCCCATATCAGATTAGACTCCCATATCTGACCTCAAATCTGAACCCCATATCAGACTTTAAATCAGACCCCTATATCAGATCCTCAGATCAGACCCCCATATCACATTTCAGGTCAGACCCCCATATCAGATCCTCAGACCCCCATATCAAACTTCAGATGAGACCCCATTGAACCCCCCCATATCAAACCTCCTATTGACCTCCATGTCAGACCCCCATATCAGATGATAACCCCATTAAACCAACATTTTAGACCCCCTCATCAGACCTCAGATCAGGCCCCCCCATATCAGACCTCAGATTAAGACCCTCTTTAGACCTCCATGTCAGATACCCACATCCGACCTCAGATCAGACCGTAAAATAAATAAATGAACTTACCTCTCCTGCTCCACCGCTACTCTAGATGTCCAACGGTCTTTCCTGCAGTCAGCATTCCCTGGTCTTCTCCAGGCAGTGCAGCGAGTACAGCGCTTCACTCACATCTCCCTGCGCCTCATGCATACTAGTGAGCGCTTCCATAATGCACTGTGTCTTATAAAGCCAAAAATATGGTAAATGGCGGTGCACCACTGGCAAGGGGGCCCTGTCACAGTTGTGATTGCTGCGACCTCAATAGCTATGCCACTGTATCCACACATAAAAGGTTCTGTATACATATAAAGAAAAGTGAAACTCCACTCATATACGAGTAGATTCATTACATCCAGAGTTATCTATTTCAAGCATTTAAGCATTTATTTTAATGTTGATTATGGCTTACAGCAAATGAAAACCCAAAAGTCAGTATCTTCGAAAATTTGAAGATTATGAAAAAGTTCAATATTGGAGACTCATGGTGTCACACTCTAATCAGCTAATCAACAGAAAACACCTGCAAAGGTTTCCGAAAACTTTAAATGGTCGCTTAGTCTGGTTCAGTAGGCTACACAATCATGGGGAAGACTTGTCCAGGCCCATGATCCTGACCGGGACCATAAATGCAAGACAACCCCTTTAAACTTGTTTCTATCAGAAAAAGGGAACCTGCTTGGGCTCCTAAGAACTCCTGGTGTATGGTCTACTTTGGCTCATATATTCTAAATATGAAACACTTTACAAGTTCAGCGGTATCTAAATTTAGGTCACATATGATGTAAAGACTTGGCAGCTTTAGCCATTCTATATACTTTTTATGCCTTTGGAATCACTACACAGAAATCTAAGGTCATATTTTCAGACCATATTTTCTCAATAAATATTAATTGATAATGATTAATTCTAATACTTTAGGAAACAAGCCAACGCATGAGATTAAAGCAGTAATGTATATTATGGTCAGTTTTTCATGTAATGTGCTGCCTGAGCCAATATATGTGCATAATGCAAAATGTAATAGTATGTATACCTTTGGGGGCATTTTTTTTAATCATTGCATTGTACTCTTTTAGAGCTAAGTCCTTTTTTTCTGAACATAGCTGAGATGCTCTACTAGCACCCTCCTTATCTCTGCTCTCTGACCTGCTCCCTAAATGTGGCTTAAATAACTGTTTATGACCTCTCAGTAGTTTAGAGATAATGTTTATTAGATGACCAGCACAAAGTGAAAGTACCAGTCACACAGCTAGAAAAACTGTTAACAGTGGCTGCTAGCCCAGCGGCCCCTATCATCAGGCCACGGGCGCCGGGCTCCCTCTTTTCCCTCCTGCTGCCCAGCTGAAAACACGGGCAGCAACTAACTTAAATCTGCTACATATGTTCCATGCCAGAGTTTCCTTCCTGCTGGAGACTTGCATTAGTGTTGAAGCTTGCATGGGTGTGTCTCTCTCACCTAAGAGGCAACACACACACGCCCTCTGTCTCACGAGCTATGGCTGGATTGCAGCAGGTATTTAAAGGCACTTCCTACTACAGGAAGTTGCCTGAGCAACCTCAGTGTCTAGCCTGTCTAGTACCCTGTGCAAAGGTGTTTATCTTGTCTACCTTCCTGTGTACCGAATCCTGCAATTGTACTCCTGACTTTGCTTTCTGCCGCCTGCCTCTGACCTCGGACTTCGTTTATGGACTTTGCCTGTTTGCTGCCTGCCCTGACCTCGGATCTTGTTTGCTGACTTTGCTTGATTGTCGCCTGTCCTGATCCGTACCTCCAGGCCTCGTACGTCCCTTGGTGCTTGCACCGAGCACTCTGACCCCCTGTCAGCTGCCACTGACTTGGGGGGACTACTCTGGAGTGGCACCTGGCAGCTACCCTATGGCCCAAGCCTATCCCCACCATCAGGGGCTCTAGTGAATACCAGGTAGCTGCTTAGTTTACGCCCCTCCGGAGTATACCCAGTAAGTGGCGCAGTGGGTCCACAACCGCTTGCATAACAGTGGCTGAATATTTTTAATAAAGGCCAATTGAAAAAATTATTTTTAGCCAAAAATGGTAACATGCAATCATAAAAAAATGCCTCTGAAGGGTACATGGCCTTTAACTATGCACTAACATTGTTCTAGATTGATGGGGAATGGAGGTTGTTTGCATGCATCTTATCAGGGTTAGATTAAATTTACATACAGTACTTATGTTGAGTTTTAGCTTGGCTTCTCTTCTTGCACTGCCCTAGCTTTCTCTCTAAATACTTGGGCCAAGGCAGAGTGCCACCTTCTCCATCGAGCACCCAGGACACATGCCCCGCTAGCAGTCCCCTATCTACAATCCTCTCTATGGAAAACACATTTGAGAGGTGTGCATTTACATTAAGCAATGAGACTGATTATCCATGTTTTTGAGCCTTTTCTGTAGTGTGATACATGGAAGAACATAGGCTTTTGTATCATTTTTTCAACGTGAACAACTATATTGAAAAAAGTTGGTTTCAGAGTTGCCTGGAGTATTACTCATTTACTGAAACATTTCCGATTAGATGCTGTGTTGTTGTCTTTTTCTGCACCGCATTCATCAGCAGGACATGGTTGAATAGCCATGTTTATTTCAACTGCATAAAGAGAATGCAGTGAAACCGCAGAAGCAATGTCAGCCAGTTACATACTTTGAGCCTCTAGGCTCCTGAGGTGACTGGAGTTACAGGGGTTTTCCCGAGATTAAACACAGTGAGGGTCTTGCTCCTGAGACCCCTTATCAATCTCGAGAATGGTGGTCCCATGCCCCTGCCTCTCCATTGTTTTTTAAGGACTGCCAAGCTTTTACTCTTCCCTCCACATGGCTAGGCCCACATGCATACTAATTTCCATGGCTACAAGGGGATACTTGGTGGATTCCTTTGGTTGCTGCTTATGTTTGGTGGAAATAAATTTTCAAGCAAGCTGAAACGCTACCACAATCAAGAGGGGCCCTTATATGTAAGGCTACTTTCATATCTGCACTTTTGCTGTCTGGTTTTGAGATCTGGCATGAAATATCAAAACCACAGCAAAACGCTTCCGTTATTACAATACAACCGGCTGCCTCTGTTCTGAAGGGATCCGGAAGAAACGGAATCCGGCACTAAAACCATTGTAAGTGATGGGGCGCCAGATCAGTTTTTTTGTGTCCGAAAAACACAGATCCGGCACCATTGACTTAAATGGTTTGTAGTGCCAGATCTGGCTTCTTCAGTTTCCCATGCTACACACAAAAACGCTGCTTGCAGAGGTTTCGTGTCCATCATGGGAACACAACAAACCGGAACATAATGCATTCTGGTGTACTCCATTCCGGTTTGTTCAGTTTTGTCCCTATTGACAATGAATGGGTACAAAAATGTGAACATAGCCTCAGAATTTTGGGCATCTCTGCTAAAATGTACTTGTTCAGTCGACTTTTATCTGATGTGTATGGTCAGCTTTAGGGTTTATTCACACATTTATATAACATTTTGTAGAGTTGCAATTGGCCTGCGCCTGAGCCCCCTACTATTTCTCTATATGCATCCGATTTCAATCATGGCATGTGCCATCAAACCCCATTAGAGGAATTTGCCATCCCCCCACTGCCAGTTTTCCTGGCATAAAAAGACCTAAACCTCCACGCCCATTTGCTTCCGATTTTGGCACAATTTATGGCAAAGTCTACCTGAATAAAAAATTGTTAAATGTGGACCAACTTGTTGATGCATCAAGGGTATTCCCTAACATATACCTCTGACAAAAGCCTTTGAAGGTGGATCTTGTACAGGCATAAGAGAGACAGCTATGACCCTTGTCTCCCAAATGTAAAAATAATGATACCACGTGGTATACTTTTAACTGTGTTCCCTCTGTATCGGAAAGCTCAGCAGATTACGCTTTCCAAGTAATAAAAAAAAATGTATGCTGACCATATGGTCAGTGTATGCTAAAACTACGCTCCCAGGGTCTATGGATAGAATTGAGAATTTGCACTGAGAAAAAAAAGGGGTCTGAACAGAGCCCAAGCCCAATTGTAAAACTTGGTGGCACCTGACTGCATGATTATTAACCAGGCACAGAAAACAGATAAGGACATTGCTAGGAAACATTTGGAAGCACCTGTTGGTTTTGCATTGGTTGTATTCCTCAAACATGGGAGTCATCCCAGCTAGAAAGGCCATTTAAAGTTAAAGCAAATAAAACAGATGCAAAATAAATGACTGGAAACAAATCCGAAAGAGCCAACATCAACATCTAAAGATGTAGGAGAAACTTAATGAGCATCCCCACTGATAGAGGCTGCAGTTTTATGAAGTGTGGTATGATAAACTTCTCTAGAGCCAGGCTCTAATAATTCTCCCTGCTGTGAGATTGTCTCTCCATGCCAGTACCTAATATACAGGATCACCATCTCATGCCAACGTAATAAATTTCTCAATATTAATGCTGACGAAATGTTGAGAAAAAGCCAAGGGGAAGAACTGCTATTGAAATGTTTTACTCTCACAATTACATAAATCTATCTTTATGAAATATACCATCACATGTATGTAGCTAGACCTAAATTATCATTTAAAGGGGTATCTGGTTGTTAAATGTTGTTTTAGCCCCAAATTTTTCATTTTCACAAGAAGTAATACTAGAAAAAGCACACCCACCCCAAATTTTTTTTTTATGAAGATACGACAACACCCCATTTAGTGATTGTATACTGTATGGGCACACTGCAGGGCTTAGAGGAAAGGAGCGCCATTTCGGCTTTTGGAGGGCATATTTTGCTGGAATGGTTTTCCGTGCCATGTCACATTGAAGAGATCCTTATGTACCCCTACAGTGAAAACCCCAATAAGTGAGCCCATTTTAGAAATATACCCCTCAAGTAATGTATCAAGGGTAGAGTGAGCATTTTAACACTACAAGCCATCTGAGACACACTATTCCACTTAAAATTGTTAGGCGTGTTCTACTGGGTGAGGAAATGCCATAAATGTGTTGGATCATGTGATATTTTGTATAGAGCTGGTCGTTATGGGCGTGATGATACCAAATTCTTTCAGTAGTAAATTGCTTTATGGGGGAAGGGGAGCTTTCTTTTACTTGAAACTTTAATTTTTTTTTAAACACTTTTTAATTTTGTTTTACTTTTTTTTTGTCCCACTAGGGGACTTTAGAATTTGAGGGTCTGAACGCTGGTACAATGCAGTACAATACATATTGTACTACATCGTAACTGTCAGTTTTACACTTACAGTTTGCGTAGGGGCTGGGCTTCATAGGCTTCTGTAGCTGGCAGGCCCCAAGGCTTCTGACTGATATAGCAACCAATTGCTATTAGATAAAGATTATATTGCTGGGGGACTGACTCCCGGCACCCCAGGTGATCAGCTGCTTGGAAGGGGTTAGGATGCTCTGGTGAGCACTGCAGTCTCTTCATTGTTTACACCAGTTTATACACTTTTCATAGCTCCTTTGCTTGGTATAGCAGTTTTTTTGCCATCAGCTTAGTCCACTGTAGACCTTCAGGGCTCATACACACGACCATTGGATGTTTTACTGTCTGCAAATTTCAGATCCGCAAAACACGGCTACCGCCTGTGTGCATTCTGAATTTTGCAGAACGGAACCGCTGACCCCTAATAGAACAGTCCTATCCTTGTCTGTAATGCGGGCAATAATATGACATGTTCTATATTTTTGCAGAACGTCCATGCGGACATACAGACACGGAATGCACACCTTGTCATTTCCGTTTTTTGTGGTCCCATTGAAGTAAATGGTTCTGCATATGGGCTGCACAAAAAAATGGAATGGACACGGAAACAAAATACATTCATGTGCATTAGCCCTAAGTAATATGGTCACTCGGTGTATAAGGAACTAGTCTGGTCTATATTTATTTCACATTGACTTCAGCAGCTCTCCCAGACTATCAGACCTAACCCAGGGTGCTCTGTGTCCAACAGATGATGCCTCTCTACATGCTATCTGCAGTTAGAATCGTTCCCATGGCCGTGTAGATCGCGCACATTTCGGTTCTCATGCTGTTGACAGACAATTAGCGGTTGCCGTCCAAGATGTGGTCTCAGCTAGATTTGTGCACATTTTGGTAGATGGCATTTCTCGTGTGTCAACCATCAGAGAACACCACTTATCAGTCTGCAGACATTCTTCTGGTCAGATCATTAAAATCTCCTTTTAATGTCACTTCCCCCAAATATAACTCAGAAAAAAATAATCTACATGAAAGGATATGACCCCCAATGCAATACATTATAAAGGAATTCTATTAAACATGAAGAGTATTGATCTATACGCGTACACATTCTCCACATATTGTGTGTATGATTTCTTAGGTTGTTAAGGGCCCATTCACACGACCATGAGGGCTCCGTGCCCG
The DNA here is from genome assembly GCF_905171765.1 of Bufo bufo. NCBI lineage: Eukaryota > Metazoa > Chordata > Amphibia > Anura > Bufonidae > Bufo > Bufo bufo. The sequence goes on from NC_053391.1 coordinate 90,528,629, forward strand.
TACTGTGGACCGCAAACCCATTGACTTTAATGGGTCCGCGATCCGCAAGATACGGCCAAAGATAGGACATGTCCTATGTTTTGCGGAATGGAGGCACGAATTAGAAGCACTTCCGTGGCTTTCAGGTCCGTGCCTCCACAACGCAAAAGATAGGATGTGTCCTATCTTTTCCGGATCACGGACCCATTCAAGTCAACGGGATTCACATAGCCCGTGCATTGCTGACTGCTTTTTGCTGTCTGCAGCGCAGGCGCGGCGACCATACTGTCATGCGAATGGGCCCTAAAGTGGTTTTCTGGGCTCAAGATATTGGTGAATTATTCTCAGGACAGGACATCACTAACCGAATGGTGGGCGTCTGACACCCCACACTCCCACCAATTTGCTGTTCCTTGCGGCCTCGGGCATCGGATCGAGCACTTTTAATGGAGCCAGAAGCACAGCTCCATTCAGAGTGTAGTGGCCGTGACATGTTACTGCAGTTAGGTTCGCATGAATCTCACCACCACTATACATTGAGCGGAGCTAGCTCCGGTACCGGAAGCTGATCACTAGGAGTGTGGGATGTTGGACCACCATCGATATGATATTGATTACCTACTATAACCTTAGGATAACCAATGGATTTATGGTTTGTTCTACCCTGATTGTACTAGAAAATGAAGACCCAAGGGGATCTGCAAGGGTGTGCAAGACACCTGACTAGTATGGAGGTGACAAGAAAGAAAAATTGACATCCCTATAATGGATACTTTTTTACAGGCTCCATTGACTTCTTAGAGGCCGCCCTCATGTGGCTTGCAGTGAGGCATCCTTTAACATGAATTACAGTATATAGCCTCTGCATGGAAATGTGGGCGTGAAAACTCCTGGATGTGTGCGTTTCCCCATTAACTAACATTTGATCTGTATTTCAGATCAAAAATGCTAACTACACAGAAATGCAAAATACTGTCCTGTAGTCTCGGACTAATTTTGGTCCCCGCTCCCTGTCTATATAGAGTTCAGTACGTTCATCCAAATTCAGATGGTCCATGTGTAGACAATTGCTGTAGAGTGTTTCCTTGCATCATGCAATTTGATTTCAGGTGGTGGCTTATTATTCAAAAAGAAAAATCTTGTTTTAGAGCCCTTGTTCTCAAAACTATGAGGCAGGCATCACTAGTGAGGTTCCCCCCGGGTGCTCCTGAGGTACAGCTGGGGAGGCACTTTGAATGGCGAACCAATCATTGATGTAGAAACTGTTTTTGTGCTTGTTTTAATCCTATACTGGATTCAGTAGACTATTTTAAAGACGATATATAGGTTATATTGGTGAGATCTGGCTCTCCGCACCCCTGGTGATCATCTGTTTGGAGGGGATTACAATTCTTGGCTGAGTGCTGCAGTTTCTTACTTGTTTACACCAGTTTTACACTGGTTCGCACTGGACATGACTTACTTTTCGTAGTGACTGTGCTTGGTATTGTAGCTTTTTCCCATTCACGGGAATAAAAGTACAAGGCCCCTGTGCAGTAAGAGTTTGTGGGCCCCTTGTTGCTCAACAATTGATACATGGAATATGTTGGGCTCACCATAAAGTGAGTCGTAGTGCACCAAACGCTCTAGCAGAGTGTACCCCCAGTGACTATAGCAGTCCTTACACAGCCCCTTACATACAATCTAGTATATAATAGGCCCACAATTCTTTGCTAATTACTATCAGAATATAGCTTGATAAGGGTTGGAGTTATGTTTTTATCTTACTATAGAGAAAGCAGAAAAAAGGCTGGCACTGCTATTTATAAATTAGGTGCTACTGGCCATAGACCCTACAGGGAAATTTCCCAGTGGGCTGAAACTCAGTGGGCCACCTGAGCCCTCCTCACTTTAAGTTCCCAGTACATCCCTGACTACACATATAAAGAACAATGTAAGGACAATAAAAAGATGGGTGTGAAATTAGTAAAGAGCACACAAGAATAAATGTAATCACAAAGGTCACAAAATAGGGCTTTCAGACTTTTTGGGCTCATTTATGCAAACATTTTGTGATATTCTGCATTTTTATATCACTCCATTTCTTAACAGTGGTTGGGAAAGTGGACATGGTTAGCTTGTCCAGCTGACTTAAGCCAGATATATCAAGTACAAGCAAAAATTGTTAATGCATCATAAAAGCAACAAGGACTACAAGTAGCAGCACCCTGCCATGTGCAAAGACACATAAATAACGGTAAACTGCATCACTGCTATAGTTACTGTTCAGGGCTTAGGAGAACCACTGAACATATCCCCAAGCTTTCTCAGACAAGACATACGGACACAGAATATGCATAAAAAAACTGATTAGTAGACAAATGGTACAAACATAATCGCCATCAAACTGGACATAAAGGTAGGGAACAGTGCTGACCTAGTCTCACCTGACCACTGTCCCTACCTGCTGGGAATGTCTGTCCTAAACAACAGCCCCAAACTGGTTGACAATCCCTTTGCTGGCTGAGTGCAGGGAGTAGGGTAACCACTCGATTCACGCCATAAAGCCAGACATTCCAGGCTATGTCAATGGCTCAGATAAACCACGCTCCTGACTCAGATAAGGCACGACCCAGAACAGGAAGACGTGAAGGTCAGGGAAACATAAACCCTACATGAACACAGAGAGCATGCAAGTCACAGGAAACAGTTCAAACACACCCAAAGATGGCCGTAGCCAGCACGTACAACGCAAGCAATCAGCATACCCGGGACACGTCAACGGCAGCCAACCCGCACGGCAGTGCTGTGTCATAGTGAACCACACTGCGACAGTTACTACCCGTATATGAAAATTAAAAGCTCTTTGCGCACATTTTTGATCAAAATTGCGCCAGGCCCATCTATCAGCGAAAACGAGACTGGGTTGCAGGCCCACTTCTGCCATGAAGCGAGATGAGAATCTCGCCTCAGGCGGCCGCGAACCTGCTTCTGAGGGGGGGGGGAGCAGTTTACGGTGGGGCATGGGAGCTTCTGGCTCCCATTCCTGCCATTCAACCTCATAAGCTCATAGGCCTCTTAGCCTTTGAAGCAGTAGAACGACACAGGCGGTCACGATGACATCACCATTTCATTGCACCGCTCATGACCTGGCACTGCAGGCGATGTCACGCAGAAACTTAGGCCACAGGCAGGAAGATACCTGTGGCCTGTATCGCAGACGGCGGCAGAGAATACTAGGCACAAGTAAGTATACTACATGGGGAATACAGGGGAGTAGAGCAGGGACAGCATTATACTACGGGGAAACATTATATATACTGGTGGTGTTATGGGGGCACTTAAAGAGGGAATACAGGGGGAGAGCATTATATTGTCATGGTATAATTTTTGTATGAACCCTAAACAAGGAATCTAACCATGTTGTCTACAAAGTTCCAAATCTTAAAATGTAGTCTAGGGGGCAAAAGAATAGGAAGACATTTGAGTTTTCATCTGATCCCAAATGGCAGAAGACTCTGTTTATTACAAAAAACCTGGGTGTCATCCTTACAACCTAAAAATACAAATGAGCTAATAGGATTGTGCCGTCTTTTAACTAAGAGTGATTTATATATCCTCATAGTATGTGTCTGGATGCAATTAGGATACGGAAAAACCAAGGAAATTATACTTTCAGAAGGGGAGGGCTGGAGATTGCATTATACATGCTAGCTTTATGGGGGCATTATACTACAGGGGGACAATGGGGGTGAGAGTATTATACATAAAAGCCCTACAGGAGAGCATTATACTACAGGGGGCGTTATAATACAAGCCAGGCCACTACAGGGGGAATTATAATACAGGCTGGAGCACTACTGGGGGCCCATTATAATACAGGCTGGAGCACTATAAGGGGCATTAGAATACAGGAGCATTATACATATGGGCACTAAAGGGGGGCACATAATATGTACTGGCACTACAGAGGGCATTATAATACAGGATACACTACAGTGGTCATTGTAACTGCAGGGGGTACTGCTTTGGGGCTTTAAAGATAGAGGGGCTACTACAGGGGGCATTATAAATGCTGTACTTGTGCCACTATAGGGGGTATCATTACTAAGGGGGCTCTAAACGGGTGGCTTATAACGGGGCCTTGGTACTGCTGGGGGCACTATAGAGGGGTTATTATTAACCCCTTAACGCCCAGCACCGTACATGTACAGCACGCTGATTGGGCGGGTGCAGGAGCTGCGCCGGACCCCTGCTGTATGCGCTGGCATCAGTGAAATCACCGATGCCGGCGCATTAATCCCTGCACGGCCGCGGTCAGCGCTGACCGCGGCACGTGCAATGTCCGTGCAGGGAGGAAGCAGCCATGCTGTGACGGCGACCGAATGGCAGGGAAGGCAGCCCTATGCCTTCCTTAGGCATCGTGGCTGCCTTCCGGGAGAGCCTGTGAGATCCAGCCCCCTGGATCTCACAGGCAAGCAGGCTGTAAGTGTATTACAGTCTGTAATACACTTACAGCCAATGCATTACAATACAGAAGTATTGTGATGCATTGTAAAGGGAATCAGATCCCAAAAAGTTGAAGTCCCAGAGTGGGACAAAAAAATAAAGAGAAAAAAAAAGTTTAAAAAATAAAGTTTTCCCCAAAAAATTTAAAGTTTCAAATAAAAAAAAAAGTGTATTTTTCCCAAAGTGAAGTAAATTATAAGTAGACATATTAGGTATCGCCGCGTCCGTATCTACCGGCTCTATAAAAATATCACATGACCTAACCCCTTAGGTGAACACCGTCAAAAAAAAAAAAAAAAAAAACTATGCTAAAAAAGTCATTTTTTTGTGACCTTACATCACTAAAAGTGCAACACCAAGCGATCAAAAAGGCATATGCCCTCCAAAATAGTACCAATCTAACCGTCACCTCATCCCGCAAAAAATGAGCCCCTACCTAAGACAATCTCCCAAAAAAAAATAAAAAAATATGGCTCACAGTCTATGGAGACACTAAAATCAGATTTTTTTTTTGTTTCAAAAATGCTTTTATTGTGTTAAATGTAAAAAAAGAAAAAAATAGACATATTAGGTATCGCCGAGTTTGTAACAACCTACTCTATAAAAATACCACATGACCTAACCCCTCGGGTGAACACTGTAAAAAATAAAATAAAAACGGTGTAAAAAAAGCAATTTTTTGTCACCTTACATCACAAAAAGTATAATAGCAAGCGATCAAAAAGTCATATGTACCCCAAAATAGTGCCAATCAAACCGTCATCTTATCCCGCAAAAATCATACCCTACCTAAGACGATCACCCAAAAACTGAAAAAACTATGGCTCTCAGACTATGGAGACACTAAAACTATAGTTGAGTGGACACCTGGATGTTCGGGTTCGACGGGTTCGGACGAACTTCACAAAAAAGTTCGAGTTCGGGACCCGAACTTGACCCCGAACCCCATTGAAGTCAATGGGGACCTGAACTTTTGAGCACTAAAATGGCTGTAAAAATGTCATGGAAAGGGCTAGAGGGCTGCAAATGGCATCAACATGTGGTTAAGAGCATGGCAAGTGCTCTGCAAACAAATGTGGATAGGGAAATTACTTTAAATAGCATAAAATTCTTAAAAATATATATATATATAATAATCTTGATCTAGGAGGACGAGGTCCATATGGAGTAGGAGGTTGAGGAGGCGGTGGATGTGGCGGTGTAGGTGGAAGCAGCGGTGGTGGAGGAGGAGGTAGCCTACACTGCTTTTTGGTTTTAAATTTATTTTTATTTTTTTAAATTAGGGTACACCCCAAAACATTGGGAAATATAACCTGTGATAACCCCCTCCAGTCGTGCTAAACACACGTTCAGACAATACACTGGCTGCAGGGTAGGCCTGCACCTCCAAGGCATAAAGGGCAAGCACAGGCCATGTGCTCAATTTGGAGACCCAGAAGTTGAAGGGGGCAGGCCCATCATTCAGTACGTGTAGGCATGTGCACACATACTGCTTTACCATGTCGCACGTCCCCGTGATGTCCACGATCCAATTGGATATCTTCTCTATCAACTTTCGATGTTCTTTTATGCGCCTACCATGGTGATCACGGGTGGCGGGGAATCAGGGTTCCAGGCCGAAGTGGGAGCCTGAGAAAGGGATACCACATCCAAGGGAGGTAATTGGATGAAATTAAATGTAATCGAGCGGAAATGTGGGACAAAGTATTGAAGCATAAGCTTCCAAGTTAAGGAGGACCTTTTACCAAAAAACATGTATAGAAACAGTCACATTACCTAACAGTGCGGCCCCCAGTGATGTATTTCCGATTATTATTTTTTCAGAGGACCCCCCCTTTCGTCCGCTGTGGTCTCCGGTAGTTCTGGCGCCTCATATGCTAATAAGGCGATTCGGTTCGAGTAGGCGGTGACTAGAATTCATACAGGGGGTGCGGTTTTCTTCTCCCTGGCTAAGAGCGCATCCAATCACAGCGCCGCGCTCTTAGCCAGGAATAAGGAGCTCAATTTCTCGCGAGATTTGCGAGAACTTGAGCTTTTACACATCCCGAGGCGTGCGCCATCTTGGAGTCCCCGGCGGAGAGGATCGCAACGGCGGCATAGGCGGCAGCAGCAGCATCCTGTTGAGCTCCTTCTCCCTGGCTAAGAGCGCGGCACTCTGATTGGATGCACTCTTAGCCAGGGAGAAGAAAACCGCGCCCTGTACAAATTCTAGTCACCGCCTACTCGAACCGAATCGCCTCATTAGCATATGAGGTGCCAGAACTACCAGAGACCACAGCGGACGAAAGCGGGGGTCCTCTGAAAAAATAATAATCGGAAATACATCACTGGGGGCCGAACTGTTAGGTAATGTGACTGTTTCTATGCATGTTTTTTGGTGAAAGGTCCTCTTTAAGGAGGGGGCGCGCGGCAATTACCCACGATAAATAACAATACAGGACTCTTAAGATGCCCTGTTATTGCAATGATTAATAAAAAATTATAGGGAATGTCACTGGGGTATTTTGGATTTGGAAATGTTAGCCAGGAGAGGCCCTGCTTCCGCCTTGTTGACTCTGGATAATTTCTGCCTGATAGCACGTCCCTGTGACGTCCACATGGTGATCACGGGTGGCGGGGAATCAGGGTTCCAGGCCGAAGTAGGAGCCTGAGAAAGGGAGATCTCATCCAAGGGAGGTCAATGGCTGCAATGGGATGAAGCGGAAATGTGGGACAAGTTATTAAAGCAGGGGTTTTTCATCACCAGAAATGGGTTAATGTAACCCACCAATGGAACAGATTATTTATAAAAATTTCGGTCCCTGTCACCTATTCAGAGCAGGGGTTTATTTACGGCAAAAATTGTAAAATGTCAACCCAAGAATGTAACAGAAAAATTAGTGAAATTTATTAAGCTGTCAACTAGGTAGGGCAGGGGTATATCACAGCCAAAAATGGGTGAATTTCACGAAAATGTAACAGACAAATTATAGATTTTTTTTTTACCTGTCTACTAGGTATAGCAGTGGTATATCACACCCAAAAATTGGTGAATTTCACCCGAAAATGTAACAGACAAATAAAATAAAATACGTACAAATAAAAATAAAAAAATTTGATTTATGAGGTGGAGGTCCATATGGAGTAGGAGTTTGAGGAGGTGGTGGACGTAGCAGTGTAGGTGGAAGCAGCCGTGGAGGAGGACGAGGTAGCCAACACTGGTTTTTGGTTTTATTTTATTTATTTATTTTTAAATTAGGGTAAATGCCAAAATGAGCAATTGCGCTGTAGTATAACAATGGCTGGGTAAGGTCGGTATACATGTCTATTCTGCAAAAGGTACGGACAAGTTCTGTAAGATCCATGCCTGGTTAATTTTAATGAACGTGAGCTTGTCCACATTGGCTGTGAACAGGCGGCTGCCCTTGTCTGTGATAACGCCCCTGCCGTGCTAAACACATGTTCAGATAATACACTGGCTGCAGGGCAGGCCAGCACCTCTAAGGCGTAAAAGGCAAGCTCAGGCCATGAGCCCAATTTGGAGACCCAGAAGTTTAAGGGCGCAGATCCGGCATTCAGTACGTGTAGGCGTGTGCACACATACTGCTCCACCATGTTGCTGAAATGCTGTCTCCTGCTAAGACGTTTCATATCAGCTGGTGGTGCTGGTTGTTGTGGCGTGCTGACAAAGCTTTTCCACATTTTGGCCATGCTAACCCTGCCTTCTGAGGTGCCCCAGCTGCATTGGCGACCTCTTCCTCCTCCTCTGCCTTCGCCTTGTGCTTCCACTGTGCCCCCGCTGTCAGGTGGGAATGCCACCAGCAGCACGTCTACTAGCGTGCGCTTGTACTCGCACATCTTACGATCACGCTCCAGTGAGGGAATTAAGGACGGTACATTGTCCTTGTAACGGGGATCAAGCAGCGTGGCCACCCAGTAATCAGCACAAGTTAGAATGTGGGCAACTTGGCGGTCATTGCAGAGACACTGCAGCATGTAATCGCTCATGTGTGCCAGGCTGCCCGGAGACAACAAAAAGCTGTCCTCTGTGGGAGGTGTATCATCTGTGTCCTCTGTATCCCCCCAGCCACGCACCAGTGATGGCCATGAGCTGGTCTGGGTGCCACCCTGCTGTGAACATGGTTCCTCCTCCTCATCCTCCACCTCGTCATCCTCCAGAACTGTGCCCTGGCTGGACAATTGTGTACCTGGACCCACCCTCGGAGCCACTTGTGAATGACTGGCCAGAAACCCTATGAAATTATCCCTCTTCCTTCTCCTCCTCCTGTGCCACATCCTCTTCCATCATCGTCAGCAGCGTTTTTTCAAGGAGGCATAGAAATGGGATAGTAATGCTGAGAACAGTGTTATCGGCACTGGCCATGTTGGTGGAGTACTCGAAACAGCACAACAGGGCACACAGGTCTTGCATGGAGGCCCAGTCATTGGTGGTGAAGTGGTGCTGTTCCGCAGAGCGACTCACCCATGCGTGCTGCAGCTGAAACTCCACTCCTGCTCGCACAGTCTAGGCAGCATGTGGAAGTGGAGTTCCACCTTGTGGGCACGTCACATTTGAGGCGGTGAGCGGGAAGGCCGAAGTTACGCTGCAGCGCTGACAGGCAGCAGGGTGAGAACGCTGAAAGCGCGCACAGACGGCCCGCACTTTATGCAGCAGCTCTGACATATCGGAATAATTTTTAAGGAATCTCTGCACCACCAAATTCAGCACATGCGCCAGGCAAGGGATGTGCGTCAAACCGGCTAGTCCCAGAGCTGCTACGAGATTTCGCCCATTATCGCACACCACCAGACCGGGCTTGAGGCTCACTGGCACCAACCACTCATCGGTCTGAAGTTCAAGGCCCATCCACAGCTCCTGCGCGGTTTGGGGCTTGTCCCCCAAACAGATAAGTTTTAAAACTGCCTGATGTCGTTTACCCATGGCTGTGCTGAAGTTGGTGGTGAAGGTGTTACGCTGACCGGATGAGGAGCCGGTAGAGGATGAGGAAGCAGAGTAGGAGGAGGAAGCAACAGGAGGCAAAGGAAGCGCCCTGCAATCCTCGGTGGTGGAAGGACATGCGCCAAACTGTCATCAGCCTCAGGCCCAGCCGCCACTGCATTTACCCAGTGTGCTGTTATGGAGATATAACGTCCCTGACCGTGCTTACTGGTCCATGTATCCGTAGTGAGGTGCACCTTGCCACAGATGGCGTTGCGCAGTGTACACCTGATTTTTTCCCCACTTGGTTGTGCAGGAAAGGGATGGCTTGCCTGGAAAAGTAGTGGCGGCTGGGCACAACGTACTGTGGGACAGCCACCGCCATAAGGCTTTTAAAACTCTCTGTCTCCACCAGACGGAATGACAGCATTTCAAAGGCCAGGAATTTTGAAATGCTGGCATTTAGGGCCAGGGATGATGGGTGGGTAGGGGGGTACTTCCTCTTCCACTCCAGTGTTTGGGAGATGGAGAGCTGAATGCTTCCGTGGAACATTGTGGAGATGCTTGGTGACCCAGGTGGTGGTGTTGCTGGCAGATCCTCTGTTTGCGGGGTGGCAGGTGGCACTGTCACTCCAGAGGTGGATGAAGAGGCAGAGAATGCAGCAGAAGAGGAAGCAGGAGGAGCCAGAGACCTTTCTTGGTTTTTGAGGCGTCTACTCCACTGCAGCTCGTGCTTTGTACTTAGATGCCTGGTCATGCAGGTTGTGCTCAGGTTGAGAATGTTTATGCCTCGCTTCAGGCTCTGATTGCACAGCGTGCAAACCACTCATGTCTTGTCGTCAGCACATTGTCTGAAGAACTGCCACACTGTCACGACTGTGACTGATCCAGACAGGTCTGGGAGGAGAAGGTCGCAGCGACTTGCTACTCGCGATAGCTTGTGAGTTTGCTCCGTGGTTCAGGGTATGTCATCTGGGTTTTGCCTTGTGAACCTTTTTGTCCTTACTGGGAGTTTGTAGGCATCCTTCTCAGGTGAGTCCTGTCTGCCACTCCCAGCTACTATATTAGTTTCAGTTTCACTTGCAGTCATTGCCAGATATAGTCCTTACTTCCAGTTCTATTCTGACCTTTGAAGGAGATCGTTTGATGGTGTTGCTGTGGAGCTCTTGTCCGGCGTGGACTGTCATGATTGGGATCGCCTTCTCTGCTTGTGACTGGATAAGTCTATCTCTGCTATAGTTTGTTTGTTGCTGTCTTCCCCTGCTGTTCTCCTAGACTTGAGTGATGGTGACTAGTGCTCCCATCGGCCTTTCCCCACTCTAGGTTTGTTAGGGTGACTGAGGGTTTAGGCATCCTGCTCGCCGCACGGGTTCACACCCCGTCTAGGGTATCAGGGCAGACAGGTGCCAGCTTAGGGTTAGTCAGGGGTGGCCATACTATTCCCATCTACGGATGGGAATAGTATGGCCACCCCTGACTAACCCTGAGCTGGCACCTGTCTGCCCTGATACCCTAGACGGGGTGTGAACCCGTGCGGCGAGCAGGATGCCTAAACCCTCAGTCACCCTAACAAACCTAGAGTGGGGAAAGGCCGATGGGAGTCCCCCTTCCCCTCCGTCTGGTGCGACACGACTGCTGCTTGGATAGCCGTCGTGAAACACGCCAGGGAACTGCTTGGAACTGGCTTTGGTGTGCTCGGTCCCTTGCTGCGGTGGGTAGTAGCAGGCGTACTGTCTAGGGGACGGCCACTCCGCTTTTGCACCCTGCTCCCTCTTCGGTTGTGCTGGTGGCTCTGTGCGACCACCGCCTCTTCCTCCGAACTACACAGGTCACTCGAATGACCTTGATTCCATGTGGGGTCGAGGACCTCCTCGTTCTCCACATCATCTTCCACCCAATCTTCACCCCTGCCCTCCTTGTCGGTCTGCACACTTTCGAAAGCCCCAGCAGTTGGAACCTGTGTTTCATCATCATCCGAAACGTGCTGCGATGGTCCTCCCATGTACTCATCTTGAAACATAAGTGGTTGGGCATTGGTGCACTCAATCTCTTCCACTTCTGGGGCAGGGCTAGGTGGATGGCCCTGGGAAACCCTGCTAACAGAGTCATCAAAAAGTAGAAGATACTGCTGCATGACTTGGGGCTCAGACTGCTTGGCTGACTTGCAAGGGGGTGAGGTGAAAGACTGATGGACATTGGCTGCAGGTGACAACTCTGATCTTTCAGCAGGAGACTGGGTGGGAGACAATGTGAAGGAACTGGAGGCACTGTCAGCAACCCAATCTACTATCGCCTGTACTTGTTCTGGCCTCACCATACGTAGAGCCGCATTAGGCCCGACCAAATACCGCTGAAGGTTCTGTCACCTACTCGCTCCTGAGGAAGGTGTTTCACTTGTGCGTGTAGCTGGCACAGATCGACCACGTCCTCTCCCTGCAACAGGAGCTCCGCCAGCAGCACCACGACCGGGACCACGTCCCTTATTTGACGCTCTCCTGATATTTCTCAAATTTAGGATCTTGCCAAAATGCGTGTTTTTTTAATAACAGAATAGAACAACAGTATCTAACGCATGTATCTCACAATGACAGATGCAGCAAAAAATTTTGTTTTTTGCCCTGAATAGGTGTTTTTTCAATAGCAGAATAGAACAACAGTATCTAAAGGTTGTATCTCACGCGTACAGATGCAGATAAGGCCACAAATTAATATTTTTGCCCAAAATGGGTGTTTATTTAATACCAGAATAGCACAGCAGTATGTAAAGGGTGTATGTCACAATGACAGATGCAGCAAAGGCTGCAAAATTAATTTTTTTGCCCTAAATGGGTGTTTTTTTAATAGCAGAATATGACAGCAGTATATAACGCTTGAATTTCACACATACAGATGCAGACAAGGCCGCAAATTAAGTATTTTGCCCAAAATAGGTTTTTATTTAATACCAGAATAGCACAGTGGTATGTAAAGTGTGTATCTCACAATGACTGATGCAGCAAAGGCTGCAAAATTAAGTTTGCCCTAAATGGGTGTTTTTTTATACCAGAATATGACTGCAGTATAAAATGCTTGAATTTCACACGTACAGATGCAGACAAGGCCGAAAATTAAGTACTTTGCCCAAAATGGGTGTTTTTTTAATACCAGAATAGCACAGCAGTATCTAAGGGTACTTTCACACTAGCGGCAGGACAGATCCGACAGGCTGTTCACCCTGTTGGATCCGTCCTGCCGCTATTTTGCCGTGCCGCCGGACCGCAGCTCCGTCCCCATTGACTATAATGGGGACGGGGGCGGAGCTCCGGCGCAGCTCGGCAGTGCACGGCGAAAGGCCACCGGACTAAAAGTACTGCATGTCCGACTTTTTAGTCCGGCGGCCTTCACCGCGAACTGCCGTGCTGCGCCGGAGCTCCGCCCCGTCTCCATTATAGTCAATGGGGATGTAGTGGTGGCACGGCGAAATAGCGGCAGGACGGATCCGACAGGGTGAACAGCCTGTCGGATCCGTCCTGCCGCTAGTGTGAAAGTAGCCTAAAGCGTGTATCTCACACTGACAGATGCCGCAGCAGACAAGGCCGCAAATTAAGTTTTTTTGCCTAAATGGGTGTTTTTTGAATAACAGAATATGACAGCAGTATATAACGCTTGAATTTCACACGCACAGATGCAGCAAGGGTGGTAAAATGGTGTATTTTGCCCAAAAAGGGTGTTATTTAAAACCCAGAAAAATAAAACTGTATTTCTAGCTTAAATTGCACACTGACTAATGTGGCAGAGGCCCAAGATGGAGGTTATTGCCAAAAATGGGTGTTTTTTAAAAGCCAGAAAATTATTGAAGTATTTCAAGCTTGTTTTTAACAATCACAGATACAGCAAAGGCTGCAATATTAAGTATTTTGCCCAAAATGGGTGTTTTTTTACTAACAGAATATGACAGCAGTATATAACGCTTGAATTTCACACGTACAGATGCAGCAAGGGCTGTAAAATTGAGTATTTTGCCCAAAAAGGGTGTTATTTCTAGCTTAAATTGCATACTGACTAATGCTGCAAAGGCACCAGATGTAGGATATTGCCAAAAATGTGTGTTTTTTTAAACCCAGATTATTATTGCAGTATTTCAAGCTTGGATTTCAATGCACTGAGCTTGCATAAAATGGCCGCCGCCGATGCCCACCTAACTAACAGACGGATAAAAGTTATTTTTCTCTGTCACTGGGCTCAGGGCATGGTAAAAAGATTGGCCACTACACCCACACAACTAAATCTATGTACAGTAGATCGCTAAGTTCAATTGCTGTTCTGATTAAAGTTTATTTCCTATTCTCTCCCTCACAGAAGTAGCATCCTCTCCCTACACTAGTAACAGCAGAGTGATGTGCAGCGCTTCGTGACTCCAGCTTATATAGAGGCTGGGTCACATGCTGCTCTGGCCAATCACAGCCATGCCATTAGTAGGCATGGCTGTGATGGCTTCTAAGGGCACAGAGTTAAACGCTTGTTGATTGGCTGCTCTGCAGCCTTTCAAAAAGCGCCAAGAAATCGCCGAACACCGAACCCGAACCCGAACCCGAACTTTTACTGAAATGTTCGAGTTCAGGTCCAGGGTCCAAAAATCCTAAAGTTCGGTTCGAACTAGAAACTTTACAGTTTGGGTTCGCTCAACCCTAACTAAAACATGATTTTTTTTTTTGGTTTCAAAATTGATATCATTGTGTAAAACTTACATAAATAAAAAAAAGTATACATAATAGGTATTGCCACATCCATAACAACCTGCTCTATAAAAAAAAATCACATGACCTAACCTCTAATTTTTTGTCACCTTACATCACAAGCGCTCAAAAAGTTATACACACCCCAAAATAGTATCAATCTAACCGTCACCTCATCCCGAAAAAATTTTGCCACTACCTAAGACAATCGCCCAAAAAATAAAAAAAACTAGGGCTCTCAGAATATGGAGACACTGAAACATGATTTTTTTAAAATCAAAAATGTTGTTATTATGTAAAATATAAATTAATAAAAAAAATTATACGTTAGGTATCGCCGCTTCCGTAACAACTTGCTCTATAAAAATACCACCTGTCAGATGAACATTGTAAATAACAAAAAATTAACGGCACGGGTTGGGAGGGTGGTCACCATTAGGCTAGTAAGATGCCGAATGGTGGAGAATTACAAGAGAGGGGTTAAGCAATTGCACATGCATATTGTTATTAGATGTGGGCTCCTGGAATCAGAGAGCAATATATTATAACTTACTAAGTTGGGAGAACCTGTGTAAATGATAAAAGTCACAATGTGTATCATGCTAAGTTTTATGGTTGTTCTATAGTTTATTGAGCTGAGTTTGGGTCTACCACCATATTGCCCTGTAATTTCATATTGATGCCATTGGTTACACTAATTGAAAAGATTACTGTCTCTGTAGGTTTTGTTCATCCTCATACAAGCATAAAAATATTTGCTAATGTGTAACTTTGCATTATGCAATAATTAAAGGTTATGAACACCTTTGGGGGCAATTTTTAATGATTTTTTAAAATAATTTTTTGATTAATTGGATTTCATTTTAAATTTGCAGCATACAGGGTTAAAGGGGTTGTACAGGGATTTTATATTGATGACCTATCCTTTAGGATAGGTCATCAATATCAGATCGTCAGGGGTCCGACACTCCCGCTGATCAGCTGTTTGACGAGTAAGTGACACGCAGAGATAATATATATATATCCAGCTGTCAGTTGAACTGTAGACCAAAAATGTTGCACATTTGAGGGAGAGATCAGCAGCCAGAACAATAAGAGACTGGAGGTGGGACTCGGACAACCTCAGACTCTATGCATATTGGCACTGTAGCTAAACTGAAGTCACAAATCTGGCCTAATGGAGATAAGCTAAAAAGCCAGAGACCAAAAGCAGAGGAAAATAAAAAGTAGGTAAGAACCACTTATACTGTAGGTGACCTATATAGCATTTTTGAGGTCTTGATTGGACACTACATAGTAGGGGACAACCCTTCAAATTAATTTTTATGTTAGTGATATACAATACACTGTATCATGTACCTTTTAGTATTTCAATGTCATAGAATGCTGCAGCAAATCTGGTTGAGCGGTGGGGCCCTGACCTGGTGTCAGTGCTGATGTAGGACTTAAGTTTTGACCGACATCTCCATAACTTCAACTCTCTGGGATGAGTGATGCGTAGCAGCTCTTCAAGGTTTGCAGCCGATCTGATCCTCTGTTCTAACTCACTCTGCGTCACTCCCTACGAGGAACAACATAGTTATTCGTCAGGTATTGGTACCCATTAGCAATGCTCAATTATTGATATGCTTTGATGGTTGTGGTAGTCCACACATATTATTAATAAGGTCCCACTACAGTCAAATACTGAGTCACAAAAAATTCCAATGACACAAAAATGTAATTTACTTTTCTTTAATTTACAGCAAATTATTTCCATAAATCCCTTTTTCAAAGCATATTTCCAGGAACACATTCCAAAATATACTGGGCATCTGGTCCACTTTAACATTCTCCTGATGCTCTCCTTGTGAAAACATGTGTACTGATAAACAACAGGAATAGCCTTACACAATAGTCTTCCAAAAATACTTTAATGCTGGAGGTTAGTCAGTCGGCACTTGCATGCAAGATATTATAGTTGGTGTAATTTACAGCCAGTAAAGAGGGGGAGAAGGCGAACATGTATTAAATGGGCCATCTGATTAAAGGGGTTGTCCCATTAAGACAACTTATCTTCTAGCCATAGAATAGGGAATAAGTGTCTAATCTGCGGGTTCCAACTGCTGGAACGAGAATGGAGCTCCGTACTGCCGCTCCATTCTACTCTTTAAGGCTGCCAGAAATATCAGAACTCTAGTACTCAGCCATCTCCAGCAGTCCCATAGAGTTGAATGGAACAGTAGACTGCCACGCCATTCAAATAGGGAGCATGTGCTCCTGTTCTTCTGATCAGCTGAGGTCCCAGAGGTAAGAGCCCTACTGATAAGACACTTATTCCCTATCCGTTTATCCGATAGGGTATCTGACAAGCTTTCTATTAATCAATTCTTAAAGGCTATGTACACCTTTGGAGGCAATTTTTGTTTATGATTGCATCTTACTCATTTTTGGGTAAAAATCATACTTTCAATTGGACTTTATTAAAATATATTGAGCCATTCTGTCACAAAGCGTGAACTATTTTTCTAACTGTGTGACTGGTACTTTCACTTTATGACGGTCATCTAATAACCCTTATCTCTAAACTACTAAGAGGTCATAAACACTTATTTAAGTCACATTTTTATCAGTAAGATAATAACTGAGCTATAATGAGTGCAGGGAGCAGAAATAAGGTACCCGTCTTCTCCCCAGATGACGGAAAAGACAGAAAATCCATCGGCTGCTACTAGAGCATCTCAGCTCTGTACAGAAAAAAGGATTCAGTATTTTTAATAAAGAGCAATTGAAAAAAACAAGTACAATGCAATAATAAAGCCTTTAAAGAAAAGGGAAGTTGTTATCTGCTGGCGATAGCAGCTGCTTGGAGAATGTGGTACAGAGTGAGAATAGCCTCCGAGCAGTCGTATGAGAAGTCTCAGCCCTGTCTCTGACCTCTAGTTGTTAAGCCACAGCTAGCAATGGGCCTCATTTACTCCACGGGCCCCATACCAGTTACCTACCCTGCTTCCATGGTACGGTAGGTACACCACAGTGCCTGAAATATGTTTCTTTTTTTAGATTAAATCTTAATATTCTATATTTTCTTTCATTCTGACTATATTATTAGTTTACATGTTTGAACCATTGGACTATATTTAAGTACATAGAACATAGGGTGATGGGCACAAATGAAACCAATAAAATCTTATTCGCTTTAGTACGATATTCGGAGCTGCATGCTAGCACATTATTCATTATTAAAGTGACTTATGTAATTACCAAACCTTAGAAATGTCTACCCCAAAAGACATTTGTGAGCTGTGCAGACGTTCTGCTCCAAATTTCTATTTTGATCATAAGTAAGGTAGAAAGGATATAGAAATCTCCCCTGGTGTAGCTAGCATTTACATTATAACAGAGCAATGAGGCAGATTTACTACAGAAAATGCAGCAATTTTTGTTACATGATAGGTAACAAAAAAAAACAACTGTCATACATGCTTTGCACCTCATTTATGAACCCCTTACTGCTTCATCCAACAAGGAGGTGTGGGTTTGCGGGAAAGGGACGTAGCTTAAAAAGGTTATCCAATGAGTAATGTAAAAAATGAAAATCATACATCATACAGTACATGGCAATCTCTTTCTAACAAAGCTAGAACCAGCCCTGTACCTCACATTGATCCAGAGATCTCACCATTCATTGCTCAAGTTCCTCTGCTAGATTTATTTCAAGCTGGCAGCTCAGGGGACATTCAATTTCTTAGGGGTGTGTCCGTTCTGCTGTAGCTGGTGGCAGTTGAAGGATGGGCAAACAGCAGGTGTTGCTAAGGCTACTTTCACACTAGCGTTCTGCTGTCCGCTCGTGAGCTCCGTTTGAAGGGGCTCACGAGCGGAGCAGAACGCTTCCGTCCAGCCCTGATGCAGTCTGAATGGATGCGGATCCGCTCAGACTGCATCAGTCTGGCGGCGTTCAGCCTCCGCTCCGCTCGCCTCCGCACGGCCAGGCGGACAGCTGAACGCTGCTTGCAGCGTTCGGGTGTCCGCCTGGCCGTGCGGAGGCGTGCGGATCCGTCCAGACTTACAATGTAAGTCAATGGGAACGGATCCGATTGAAGATGACACCATATGGCTCAATCTTCAAGCGGATCCGTCCCCCATTGACTTTACATTGAAAGTCTGAACGGATCCGCTCAGGCTACTTTCGCACTTAGAAATTTTTCTAAGTTATTAATGCAGACGGATCCGTACTGAACGGAGCCTCCGTCTGCATTAATATGATCGGATCCGTTCAGAACGGATCCGATCAAGCGCTAGTGTGAAAGTAGCCTAAGCAAATAGATTTCAGTGATTAACTCAATGGCTATATTACATTTTTAATTACATGCAATTACAAAAGTATTCAGATCCAGGTGCTGGTTTGAAAAATGCTGAATATTTTTCATAGGCCAACCCCTTTAAGTGCACCTCCATGCGCCAAAAATGTCAACATTTTGTCCCATTTCTAGAGTAAAACTATGCCAACTTATACAGTAAGTGGCCTAAACTTAGATAGTCTAAAGTTGTCTGCCACATTTATCAGCCAGTATCAGCCACTGTGATAAATTTGGCACAGTTTTGGACCGTCTATGTTTACACCTTCTTATTGTTAGACAGCATTAGCAATCTCCTCTGTCTTCTAAAACTAGGATAAACTTTTGGTGCAAAGACATTTTTTTGGCTTAAGGATGAAGTTTTGATGCATAGACAGAATTCTGGTGTAAGATTTAACATTCTCCTAATTTATAAAGGTCCAAGCTCCAGAATAGAAAATTTGGCTAAAATTATAACTGTGATTCATATTCTTAGACTGCAAAGTGTAATCATTAGTAAATATGCCCCAGTAAGTAGTTGGACGGAAATAAAAAGTTTGCTTTGGGCATTATCTTCTGGTTCCTGGCTTTTGGTTACCATCCCCTAATTAAATAAAGTATATTCCATTACTGGGAAAGTGTGTGGTACAAAGTCTTTATGAATAGGAATTGTAGACAATGTAAGATGTATCATTACAAAAGCAACCTAAGAAATTAAATTGTCACTAAGGGTCTCAATAGCCCATGGCAGGCCCAGTATTTTATACCTTAGACACCAATCCAAGGGGTAGAATAATGCCCCATGTAATCCTGTCCATACAGAATCAAGTCTCTTTCATAATTAGATCACTCTCAACTAGAGGTTAGCGAAGTTTTGGAAAATTTGATTTGGCTGCTTCGCCGAATAAAAAAAAATAATATTTGCTTTGTGATGAATTTTGCTCTTCCTGAGGCTTGCTGTACTAAGAGGGCGTCTGATTAGGTGGAGTTAAAGAAAAGGAGTTTAAGACAAGGAGCAGGAAACTAAGGTTGGATAGAATTTCCTTGTGTGTTGTTGGCTTGATTCTAGCTAGTCCTTCAACTACAGCAGACAGGGTCTAATTCTAACTCATATTTACTGTTTTACTTTTTACTATTCATCCCTATTAAACATGTGCTCCATGGACAATGCCACTAAGTGTGTGTCCTGTGCAATGTATGCATGCCTTGAAGAGCCGTTCAAGGGTGAATACATTTGCACTAGATGCAATCATGTTGCATATTTGGAAGCCCAGATCTTGGATCTAAATAAGCAGCTTGAAATACTTAGGGGCATTGCAAAACTGGAGAGAGGCTTAGACCTCACTGTGCAGGCACTGGCTAGGGTCAGTGAAATTGAGGGGGGTGGAGAAGGGCAAGATCAGGACTATCAGATCAGCAGTTGGGTTAATGTAGAAAAAAGGGGTAGAGGGAAAAGTGCCAGGGAGGCTAGTCCAGAGCTGTCATCCCTAGTAAATATGCCTGTTTGGCTGATATTAGGGATGAAAGCCCAAGGCCAGCAACACTGCAGCAGGGTGTTTCTCCTAGCAACCCCTGCAGGAAGGATGGGAAAAGGAGTGCAGCAAAGGTCAGACAGATGTTGGTGGTAGGGGACTCTATTATTAGGCGGACAGACAAGGTCATCTGTCGCCGAGACCGTGAATGCCGAACAGTGTGTTGTCTGCCGGTTGCTCGGGTTCGGCATATTGCGGATCGGATTGACAGATTGCTGGGTGGGGCTGGGGAAGACCCGGCGGTCATGGTACACATTGGCACCAATGACAAAGTCAGTGGGAGATGCAAGGTCCTTAAAATGATTTTAGGGAGCTAGGTGAGAAGCTCAAGTCCAGGACCTCCAAGGTAGTGTTTTCAGAAATACTACCAGTGCCACGAGCGTCACTAGAGAGACAACGGGAGCTTAGGAAGTTAAATAAGTGGCTCAGAAGCTGGTGCAAGAAGGAAGGGTTTGGGTTCATGGAGAACTGGGCCGACTTCGCGGTCGGTTACAGGCTCTACAGTAGGGACGGGCTGTACCTCAATGGGGAGGGTGCAACTGCCCTGGGGGAAAAAATGGTTAGACGGCTGGAGGAGCTTTTAAACTAGGATCTGGTGGGGGAAAGGGTGTCATACTAATAAGGGGGTAGATAGTGTACATAGACAGTGGGTTATAGAAGGGGACAGTGGGGATTTAGTGGGGGCCGGGGTTAGCAAGGAAAATAGGGAGAAGACTGGGAATAACTATACATTTATAAAAAATAGAACTGCTGGTAACAAGAACCTGTTACATACAAAAATTAACCAAGGTAACAAAAAATCCCGAATAATCACTTTACAGGTAATAGTAATTTAAAATGTATTTTCACAAATGCCAGAAGTCTAGGTAGAAAAATGGGGGAGCTGGAGGCTATGGTACTAGAAGAACACATAGATGTAGTTGGTGTGGCT
This sequence comes from Bufo bufo, assembly GCF_905171765.1. Lineage (NCBI taxonomy): Eukaryota > Metazoa > Chordata > Amphibia > Anura > Bufonidae > Bufo > Bufo bufo. Next base: position 90,549,508 of record NC_053391.1, read on the forward strand.
GAGACATGGTTGGACTCTTCGCATGACAGGGCTGTAAATATTGAGGGTTTTAGACTATTTAGGAAAGACCGGGTCAATAGAAAAGGTGGTTGTGTGTGCCTGAATGTGAGGAGTGATCTGAAGACAAGTGTGAAAGAGGCAATTGTGTGTGAGGATAGTGAGGATGTGGAAACCTTATGGGTGGAAGTTCAAAGGGATATAAACACTGAAAAAAGAATACTTGGTGTACTTTATAGACCCCCTTACATCACAGAAGAGATAGAATGTATAACCAAATAGAGCGGGCGGCACAGGCTGGTACAGTAGTCATAATGGGAGATTTTAACTTCCCAGACATTGACTGGGGTCATGGTTCTGCCTCAACTGCAAAGGGGAGAAAATTCCCCAACTTGCTGCAGGACCACTTTATGGGCCAGTTTGTAGAAGCTCCCACTAGGGGCGATGCTCTGTTGAATCTAGTAATTTCTAATAATGCAGAGCTTGTTGGAAATGTTACTGTTCCACAAACACTAGTAATAGTGACCACAATATAATTATATCCCCCCTAAACTATAAGAAGCAAACTCTGTTGGGCAGAGCCAAGATACAGAATTTCAAAAAGGCTAATTTCAGGGCATAGACTGGGAACAGCTACTGTCACATAATAATACATCAGTTCCCTTACCCTATGGTCATGTACCACTACATGAGTATCCCCTGTTGTAAAGATATCAGCAAACAGCAAAGGCCAGCTCTCCACAGGCGTACCAACTCAGCGTCTCTCCGCCAAGCAACATGTACAAATCATTGGTGAGCCAGCACCAGACTAAAACTTTACTTTATTCCAAAATAATTAAAAGTCCATACAGCATGAACAGATCCAAGAGCACAATTGTACATGAATAGCACTCACTGCAAAACTGCCCCCTGTTGTACCACTGACTGTATTTTCCATTGGCCCACAGACTGGCCCATCAATGTTCCAGAGGATACTCCGGAGGGCCCATGTTCTAAAACCATAGTGGACACCAAAGGTCCAGGATAAAAAAAATACATTTGGAGCTGCTTTTGGAGCCCATAACTTGCAACTATGGTCTATTTCATTGAGCGAAAACTTTTTAGACTTTATTGATGACATAGAGGTTGGGAACTGAGAATAATTTCCTCTGTTGGACCCAAGGAACCACAGTCCGACCCTACCAATCCAAAACCATGGGCATTTTTCAATTTGTATTACGGTACACAATACAAAACTGTGTTGGGGACACTTAGCGTTCTACTTTATGGACTGGGTTTTGCCTTGGAAGCAAGGTCGAATATAGCCTATGTACAACATGTACTGTGTAATTGAACAGGGGCCCAGGAGATATGGAGGCCTGCTGACACACTAATATTGCTAGAAGCTACAGGCTCTATGATGAGCTATTGAAGACCAGGTGGGGCCATATACTTGACCTTTGGCTGTCTGTATTGGCTCCTGCCTGGAATTGCCAGCATCTATATATATGACACAATATATATGGCACCCAAAGTACTGTACATGTTTTTACTATTGTATTTTAATAGAATTGTGTGCGCAGTCCCATTGAAATGTATTACCACTGTATTCGAGATCCATGTGATACAGATAATAATATGCTCATGTGCACAAGGCCTTTGGTATCTGACCCTGTACACTGACAGTACTTTCATGCATGACATAGAAAAAGAAGAAGCAAATGTGAAATGCTACAACAGTAATAAATGATACAGTCTGCGTAAAGAATGTAAATTTGAGCAAATGTTTAGCGGTTCTTCATTTCCAGATGTTAAGCAAGCAAATCCATAATGTAACCCACATGTCTTCCCTGTAATAGTGTACACTATATTGTTTAATCTTCACTGCATAGAGATTATTCATCATTAAATCTAGTAATCATAAATGTGTCCAAAGAAGCGGGGAGAGAGACAAAGTCCTCAACACTCCCCATTCTAGTTCTCTTCTAAACCACATAAGTGAAAAACAAGAAACATGGGGGTAGCTATAGGGGGAGCAGACAGTAACACCTAGGCCCTGAATTCTCAGGGGGGCCAAGGTCACCTCTGCCACATAAGATGATACCAGTATTATAAATGGCATATGGTAGGTGACTGGCATGGTTTGCATTGGAGCCCAGAAGCCCCTCCTCTTCCGGCTTACAAATCCTTCTTGCAAGATCTGAGACTATTATCCTCTCATGTGGTCCAGAACTGTGGTTACATTGTGAGTAGGTGAGGTGTACCCGTTGGGTTCTGCCCAACTCGACTGGTTAAGGCCTCTTGCCCACGACCGTATGCCCTCCGAGATATACGGTACGTGAGCGGGCCATATGTCCCAGAGCGGCATTGATTGTGCGCACAGGAGCGCACAGCATCATAGATTACAATGATGCTGTGGATGTCAGGCCGCCCGTGGGGCTGTTGTCCTGCTCTCATATGATCTTATGAGTGCTGGACAATAGTCCCGCGGGTGGCCCGGCGTGCAGATGAACAAAAGGAGCAACTTTGCCTGGAGGATTCCACCTAAAAGTATTGGCACTGGCTGCAGCGACCTCATCATCCTCATCATCTCCACCTACGAACCCCACATTGCCAATGCACTCACCACCCTAATACAGATGAGTGCATTCACATCCCTCCAGGGATTGTGATGCCTTACCCACTAACCCTATGAGCGCCTCCTCTCTCTCTCACCATTTTACGCATTATTATTATTAGGAGACAGTGGGAGTCATTTATCAAAGATTGGTTTGGGTGGAGCAGAAAAAAATTCAGGTGTGCTGCTTTTTTTTAAGCCAGTTTCTGGAATAGAAGATCATAATACATGAACTCCAGTATCACAGAAAAGGGCAACAGTATTAAAATGTAACCTTGAATTAAGGATGAATGAATCAATTCTGAAAAATTTGTCAGAATCCAAGGTTTTTGTGATTCATTTCGGGAGAGAGACAGAGAGACTAGTAGTAAACTACTCTGGGTTTCTCTGCAAATATATATGCAATGTCTGTGGGGTACATCTTCTTATTACAGAGAGCACTTAGTATGCATAGTAAATGTGCTGAGTATTGTAGGCCAGGCAACATCCATCTGGGTTTCTGGGAAAAATATGTGAAAAACATCAGTTGGCATCAAAAAGAATTACCTTTCTTATCCTTTTTGTTAGAAAAGATAATTTGAATATGTTTCCCAAAAAGCCAAAGCTATGCAAATAAGCTTTCCTGACAAAAAGATAAAGTAATTCTTTCTAATGCCAGCTGTCAGACTGATTTGCATATATTTTATCCAGAAACCAAGAGCATTGCCTGGCCTACAATATTCCGCACACGTACTACGCATACCAGGCACATATCAGTGGCTCAGGCTGGATGATAAATCTGGTGCAGAAGAGACACTTTTGCCTAAATCTATACCAACTATTGGTTGACCTACTTTATGACAGAATTTCGCACCAGAATTGTGATGCAATTTCGGCATAAAAAGGTTGCATTGTAAGGCACAACCCATTTTGGGGCTAGGCGCAGATAATTTCTAAAGATCTAGATGCACCACATTGTGGCACAATTTACACCAAAAATCTAGGGGCAGTAACATAAATAAATGTGGGCCAATATGTCCACCATACAACAGGGTAGATAAACCAAACCAGCAGTACCAATAAATCATTAACATTAAGAGTTAAGTCAGACCAGAGACACTTAGTACAAGGAAAGTTCTTATCCATGTCCTGGCTGCGCACCTAAAGACCACCAATGCTATAATTCAGATCTGGAATCACTGTTAAGTAGGTGTCATATTTTTCACCTTAAATAGACCCTGTATACAGTGGAAACAGCATGGTTTGCCACACTATGATGCCTCCCCAACACATTTTGCCCACATCCATCGCTCATCAAGGAAAGGTTGGGTCACAGGGCAAAGTGTTGCACGCATCAAAAGCACATAGTCATATGCTTTCTATGTGTGCACCACTTTCCCTTCCAACAGCTGATCAGTGGGGGTACCAGGTGTCGACCACACGTTCACTTTTTTGATTACCTATCCTGAGAATAGGTCATCTATATTTAAGTCCCTGACACCCTCTTTAACAATTAGATCTTGACCTCACGAGACCCAAATGATTATTGTTCATGTCGCTAATTAACTTTTCAGTTGGCCAAATTGTACATCTGTAACTTTTTGTCAGAAAAAAAGCATTAAGCCAAGACAACTTCAAATTGCTATGATGACAACATATAGCATATCTTTAAGATATATTGCATTTATAATGTACAATATATATATATACTATATATATATATATATACCTTTCTATTTCTTTGTTTGCTATAAGTAGAATAATGTCCTGAACATCCAAAAAAGGTCTTGAAGTGAAAAACTAGAAGAAGCACAAATGGTTTTGATTATCTCACCCATTGTCTAGTAATGTTGAGGGTTGATTTCAGATACATGTCTGGAATGTTTACTGCAGATGTTATGAGGATTGCAGCACAGCCCGCCCAATAAAACTCCACATTTCACTTGTCTGAAAAACTTGTAAAGTCCTTGAAAGGTTAGACTTAAACGTAGAGGACATACGCTGAGGTATACACAGTAACGCCGCTGCTGATTCAGGACCACATAATAGCTGACAGTACTCTCTTATTTAGTTGTGTAATATGGTCTCAGTTAAAAAAGATACCCCAGTAACATACTTCCAACTTTTTGGACGTTCAAAGAGGGACACTTTTGGTTAGGGATGAGCGGACCTGTGGATGTTCAGGTTCTCCTGGTTCGACTGAACTTCGGGTCAAAGTTCAGGTTCGGGACCCGAAACTCGAACCCGAACACCCGTTAAAGTCAATGGGGACCTGAACTTTGGTGCACTAAAATGGTTGTAAAAAAGTCATAGTAAGGGCTGCGGGCTGCAAAATGGGACTAAGAGCAGGACAGCTACCCTGCAAACAATGTGAGTAGGGAAATGACTTAAAATAACATAGAATAAAAATAAATAAATATAATAATTATCTTGAACTAGGAGGTTGAGAAGGCGGTGGAAGTGGAAGCGGCGGTGGAGGAAGGAGGAGGTAAGCAACACTTTTTTATTATATATATTTTTTTTTCCTTTATTTATTTATTTTTATTTATTATTTGTAAATTTGGGAAGGACCCCAAAACATTGGAAATAGAAAAGAGAATGCAAAGAGAAAGTGCACTGGAGTATAACAATTGCTGGGTGCGGCCGGTATACATGTCTAATTAGCACAAGGTACAGTCAAGTCTTGTGGGATCCATGCCTGGTTCATTTTAATGAACGTGAGCTTGTCCACTTTGGCTGTGGACAGGCGGCTGCGCTTGTCTGTGATGACCCCCCCCCCCCCCCCCCCCCCGCCGTGCTAAACACACGTTCGGACAATACACTTGCTGCAGGGCAGGCCAGCACCTCCAAGGAGTAAAGGGAAAGCTCAGGCTTTGTGCCCAATTTGGAGACCCAAAAGTTGAATGGGGCAGACCCATCAGTCAGTACATGTAGGCGTGTGCACACGTACTGTTCCACAATGTTGCCGATATGCTGCCTCCTGCTATGACGTTCCGTATCAGCTGGTGGTGCTGGTTGTTGTGGCGTGCTGACAAAGCTTTTCCACATTTTGGCCATGCTAACCCTCCCTTCTGAGGTGCTAGCAGTGCCGGCTGCTTTGGAGACTTCTTCCTCTGCCTTCGCCTTGTGCTTCCACTGAGCCCCCGCTGTCAGGTGTGAATGCCATCAGCAGCGCGTCTACTAGCGTGCGCTTGTACTCGTGCATGTTCCAATCATTCTCCAGTGACAGAATTAAGGACAGCACATTGTCCTTGTAACGGGGATCCAGCAGGGTGGCCACCCATTAATCAGCCTGGTATGAATGTGGGCAACTCGGCGGTCGTTGCGCAGGCCACTGCAACATGTAGTCACTCAAGTGTGCCAGGCTGACTAGAGGCAAAACAAGCTGTCCTCTGTGGTAGGTGTATCGTCTGTGTCCTCTGTATCCCCCAGCCACGCTCCATTGATGCCCATAAGCTGGTTTGGGTGCCAACCTGCTGTGAACACGGTTCCTCCTCCTCATCATCCTCCTCATCCTGCAGAACTGTGCCCTGGCTGGACAGTTGTGTACCTGGCCTCTGTTGGTGCAGGAACCCACCCTCAGAGCCACTTGTGAATGACTGGCCTGATAACCGTGGAAATGATCCCTCTTCCTCCTCCACTTCCTCCTGTGCCACATCCTCTTCCATCATCGCCCGAAGTGTTTTTTCAAGGAGACATAGAAGTGGGATAGTAACGCTGAGGACTGCGTCATCGGCACTGGCCATGTTGGTGGAGTACTTGAAACAGCGCAACACAACACAGGTCACGCATGGAGGCCCACTCGGTGAAGTGTTGCTGTTCTGCAGAGCAACTCACCCGTGCATGCGTGCTGCAGCTGAAACTCCACTATCGCCTGCTGCTGCTTGCACAGTCTCTCCAGCATGTGCAAGGTTGAGTTCCACCTTGTGGGTACGTCACATATGAGGCGGTGAGCAGGAAGGCCGAAGTTAAGCTGCAGCACAGACAGGCGAGCAGCAGCAGGGTGAGAACGCCGAAAGCGAGCACAGACAGCCCGCACTTTCTGCAGCAGCTTTGACATATCGGGGTAATTTTTCAGGAATCTCTGCACCACCAAATTCAGCAAGGGATGTGCGTCAAACCAGCTAGCCCCAGAGCTGCTATGAGATTTCGCCCGTTATCACACACCACCAGGCCAGGCTTGAGGCTCAGCAGCACCAACCACTCATCGGTCTGTTCCATGCCCATCCACAGGTCCTGCGCGGTGTGGGGATTTTTCCCCAAACAGATGAATTTCAAAATAGCCTGCTGTCATTTCCCCCTGGCTGTGCTGAAGTTGGTGGTGAAGGTGTTACGCTGACCGGATGAGGAAGTGGTAGAGGAGGAAGCGGAGTAGGAGGAGGAGGCAACGAGAAATGTCTTGCAATCCTCGGTGGCAATAGGACATGCGCCAAACTGCTATCCGCCTCAGGCCCAGCCACCACTGCATTTACCCAGTGTGCAGTTAGGGAGATATAACGTCCCTGCCCGTGCTTACTGGTCCACATATTGGTAGTTATGTGGACCTTGCCACAGATGGCGTTGCACATCTGATTTTGTCTGCCACTTGGTTGGGCAGGGATGGCTCGCCTGGAAAAGTAGTGGCGGCTGGGAACCAGGTACTGTGGGACAGCCACCGCCATAAGGTTTTTAAAAGTCTCTGTCTCCACCAGATGGAATGACAGCATTTCAAAGGCCAGGAATTTTGAAATGCTGGCATCCAGGGCCAGGGATCGTGGGTGGGTAGGGGGGAACTTCCTCTTTTCTCTCCAGTGTTTGGGGGATGGACAGCTGAACGCTTCCATGGGACAGTGTGGAGATGCTTGGTGACGGTGGTGGTGGTGTTGCTGCCACATCCTCTGTTTGCGAAGTAGCAGGTGCCACTGTCACTTCAGAGGGGGAGGAAGAGGCTGAGAGCGCAGCAGAAAAGGGAGCAAGAAGAGCCTGAGATCTTTTGTGGTTTTTCAGGTGTGTACTCCACTGCAGCTCGTGATTTGCATTTAGATGCCTGGTCATGCAGGTGGTGCTCAGGTTTAGAACATTTATGCCTCCCTTCAGGCTCTGATTGCACAGCGTGCAAACCACTCGACGTCTTGTCGTCAGCACATTGTCTGAAGAATTGCCACGCAGGGAACTCCTTGGAGCTGGCTTTGGTGTGCTCAGTCCCTGGGTGCAGTGGGCAGTAGCAGGCATACTGGCTAGGGGACGGCCACTCACTTTTTCACCCTGCTCCCTCTTTGCTGTGTGGCTGGCTCTGTGTGACCACCACCTCTTCCTCCGAACTGCACACGTCACTCGCATGACCTTGATTCCATGTGGGGGTCTAGGACCTCATCATCCTCCACATCATCTTCCACCCACTCTTCACCCCTGCCCTCCTTGCCGGTCTGCACATGGCAGAAATCCTCAGCAGTTGGCACCTGTGTTTCGTCATCATCATCAGAGACGTGCTGCGGTGTCCTCCCATGTCCACCATCCTGAAACATAAGTGGTTGGGCATCAGTGCACTCAATCTCTTCCACTTCTGGGGCAGCGCTAGGTGGATGGCCCACGGAAACCCCACCAGCAGAGTCATCAAAAAGCATAAGAGACTGCTGCATGACTTGGGGCTCAGACTGCTTGGCTGATTTGCAAGGGGGTGAGGTGAAAGACAGATGCCCATGGGCTGCAGGTGCCAACTCTGTGGTTTCAGCAGGGGACCGGGTAGGAGACAATGTGAAGGAACTGGAGGCACTGTCAGCCATCCAATCTACTACCTCCTCTACTTGTTCTGGCCTGACCATTCGTACACTGGTATTCGGGCCTAAATAATTACGCTGAACAACCTATCGCCTACGTTCACATGCGGAAGATGTTTCATTTGGGCGTGTACCTGGCACAGATCAACCACGTCCTCTCCCTGCAACAGGAGCTCCACCAGCACTATGACCAGGGCCATGTCCCTTATTTGATGCTCTCCTAATTTTTTGAGGTCACCCACCGAACTAACAGACAGATTAACTACCGTTTTTTTTCACCCTATAAGACGCACCTAGGTTTTAGAGGAGGACAATAAGAAAAAAATATTTTTCATTAGATCTCAGATCAGGCCAGCAATCAGACCCCCAATGTTAATCAGACCTCATCTGACAGCCCCAATCAGACCCCCAATGTTAATAAGCCCCTTAATCAGACCTCAGATCAGACCCCCAATTGTTAATAAGACCCCAATAAGACCTCAGATCAGACCCCCATCCTCAGATCAGCCCCCCATGCCATTTATGTTACAGAGCCTTCACCGCTTCCAATCCTCCGGCCCCATAAGATGCAGGGGCATTTCCCCCCACTTTTGCGTCTTATGGGGCGAAAATACGGTATATTAATTTCCCTGTCACGTATGCAGTGCAGGTGTAACTCACACCAAAAATGGGAATATGTCACACATCGAACTAACAGACGGATTAACTATTATATTTTTGTGTCAGGGGTACAAAGATCACTATAGGTCACCAACAGAATGAACAGCCAGATGAATTATTATATTTCTGTGTCAGGGGTACAAAGCTGGTGTATTGCACACACAAAAAATCATTATAGGTAACCCACAAAACAATTAGCCAGATTCTAACACTCTCCCTCACTTCAGCTGCCTGCTTCATGACCCTGCACTACTCAGAGCTGATGGGAGGTGCTACACGTGATCCAGCTTGTATAGAGGCTGGGTCAAATGATGCACCGGCCAATCACAGCCATGCCATTACTAGGCATGGCTGTGATGGCTTCTAAGTGCCCACAGCTTAAAAGCTTGTTGATTGGCTGCCCTGCAGCCTTTAAAAAGCTTTATTAAAACCGAATACCGAACTCGTTTTCCAGCAATGTTCGGGTCCGGGTAACCCAAACTCGCCAAGTTCGGTACGGACCTGAACTTTACAGTTTGGGTTTGCTCAATACTACTTTGGTCCTTTGTGTGAAAGATCCATTTTCCTGCATATCTATACACTCCAATAGTTTTCTTTCTTAAGCAATAGCGCAAAAATGATTTGAAGATTGAAATTTCTAAAATCAGAATGCATCAAATAATGAAATAATTTACAAGGAGGGCTCTAATATGCACATGGGAACCAGCCAAACACTTTCTAGATCTATCCTCAGATCAAAAAACAGTGAGATTTATGCAGGCTCGGACTGGCCCACAGGGTACAGGTGTGGCAGGCGCAGCACTATGAAATGCCTTTTGCGCTGTGGCATTATAAGAATTTTGATATCTCTGACTTTTTAGTCTAACCAGACTGTCTATTACTCTGTAATTCCTTTAGCGCCGTTCTATGAAACAGTAGGTTTAAAGAGCACACCAAATGCTTGAATAACTTCTTTATTAACTCAACTTTTCTTCATATATAACACTGCCGCCTCCGCAGCAGATAATCCATGTACATAACACGTGTTGAAAAGATATCACAAAATGGCGGTATGCATAAGATGGTGGTTCAACTGTTCAATCTTGTCATTTAACATAAAATGGTGGATATATTTCTCTCTTGAGTATCTGTACTCTCACTTTAAGTTATTTAAGAACTTTATGATCTCTCTGAGAGGTATATCTGAGGTCTAACTAATAGTTCACTTGCTGAATTTGGTCGCAATCTTGCAGTATGCAGTTAGCAGTAACTATTTGCAGATTGGTTGAGTATGATCTGGTATGGTTGTATGATATTTGGACTGCAATATGGAATTTGAATTTGAATTGTGAACTTTGTAGTTTGCAATTGAATTTGTACGATTGCAGTTTGTAGCTTGCAATTTGTATTTGGTGGAACTGTATGTAAACACACATATAACTGGTTCAGTATACAGTTCTAATCACTATACTAACAGTAGGAACATTATATAACTGATTTAAATACCTATTTTGGCCACTCTGCTTCCATAAAAACACAGCTCTAAGTGGAGTGATTGTCTCTTCAGCTCCATTCTCTGGTGAATAATGATTCTAGCAGCTTCTGCTAGGGGAATTCCCAGACAGCTGTGTGTGAGGCTGGCTGTGATTGGTGAAAACTCTTGGTCTAGACTTCTGCCCAGCAACAACAGATTAACACTATGCTTCCTTTGTTTTCTGCTGTTTCACTAAGCTTACCTTACATTACAAAATGACTCTTAAAGGCATATTATCTTTTTCTGCTTCTGTGAACACAAAATATAACAGTTATATGACATCCAAAACATGATGTCACAGTAAATAACTCTGCTTTTGTCTTTAACACATAAACATAGGAACTGTATTAAGGCTATTGGCAGGTCTAGCTGTATACACATATAAGCTATACTAGCAACCTAGGACAGGTCCTAGCTGGCCAGCTACTCTCCCACCAAAATTACCTATAATTCTATGTTCTTAGTGGTAGGACTTGAACATGAATTTGAGTAATTTTTAATCAGGTTCTTAACTTTCAAGTGTCTTTATCTCTCTTAAGTAGAACTAACTTCTGTATAGGAACGTTCCAACTTGAGTGGAGTAGTGAGACGATTTCCTTTTTTGTCAAATTTTGAGTATCCTATTTGTAACAACACTCTTCTTACTAGTTTGTCTTCATCCTTTGACTTCTAGAACTTTGGGCCAATTCCATTGACTTCTAGGTAAATCTTCTTTCACTACCACTATGTCACCAACTTGGACATTTCTTCTGGGTGTTTGCCATTTACTTCTTAGCATAAGATTGGCTAAGTACTCTTTTCTCCATCTATTCCAAAACTGTTCTGATAGATATTGAACTCTTCACCATCTCCTTTTAGCATATAAATCCTCTTTGGTGAATTTGCCAGGTGGTGGCTTAAGGTAAAGTAAATGGTTGGGAGTTAAAGGGTCCAAACTTGTTGGATCATGTATGGCTTGCATGTGGAGTATTCATGTAAAAATCACACTGTTTCTCTAACAAATACTCAGTTACTTTTCTTTATCTATCTTTTTTAGAGCTTTCTTCAATTCATTCTTTGCTCCGACAAAATTAGATCCTTGGTCAGATCTAAGCTCTCCGACGGTACCTCCAATGGCTATGAAACATCTTAAGGCGTTGATGAATGCGTCAGTTGACATATCCTCTAACATTTCCAGGTGAATTGCTCTGGAACTCAGACAAGTAAATATTAGTCCATATCTTTTGTACTCCTTGCGGTTTTGCTTGGTGATGAATGGGCCAAAGCAATCCATTCCGCTATAAAGAAATGGTGGTGATGGGTTTACACGATCTGCCAGTAAATCTACCATTCTTTGTTCTTCTGTAGGTCTACGTGCCTTTCTGCAGACTACACATTTACTTATATACTTTGCTATAACTTTGCTTCCTTTCACTACCCAGTAACCACCTTCTCTCAAACAGCTTTGGGTAAAGCTTCTTCCTTGATTCAAGGATTTGTTGTGGTAGTGATCAATAATCAATCTTGTTAAGGTAGAATTTTGGGGTAGAATTGCTGGATGCTTCACTCTGCTAGGTAACGATGCATTTTCCAGTCCTCCTCCCACCTTCCGTATCTCATCCTGCAGAACAAGATTAAGCTTGTACAATGGGTGTTTTTTTGGAAGCCTTTTAGGTTTTTGACTAAGTCTCTTCAACTCTTCACTGTAGAATCTCTGTTGAATGAGTCTTATGAGTGTTTTTTCAGCTTTCATTCTTTCCTCTACATTAAACAATTCCTTCTTTCTGATTCCCTTTGCCAAACGTTAAATTCGAGCTACTACGTTTATGACCGTATTCCATTTTGAACATCTGGCTAGTCTTTCAAGTATGTCATCTTGACACTTGGTAGCAGTGCTCAATGTTTGCACAACTTTTACTTCTGGATCACCCATAGACAATTCTGTGTAACCTTTACTGGGCGTGATTTCCTTTTCCCAAAAGAACTCTGGACCGGTGAATCAGTTAGAATTTTTCAATTCTGTTACATTCAGGCCTCTTGAAGCATGATCTGCTGGGTTATGCTTTGTGTCAATGTGATGCCAATGTTCCGGATTTGATTTGTTATTTCCCGAATTTTCTCAACTCTGTTGGCGACAAAGATATGGAATCTTCGAACTTCGTTGTTTATGTATCCTAGGACAACTTGTGAGTCTGTCCAAAAATATTCTTCATCTATTTTCAATTCCAATTCTTCTCTCAGAAACTTGCTTACTGATGCTGAAACTACGGCTGCTGTCAGTTCAAGTCTTGGTATTGTCTGAATACTGGTAGGTGCAACTCTGGCCTTTCCCATAACCAAGGCACAGTGTATCTTTTCTTCTCCTATTACTCTGATATAGGAGCACTGACCATAACGATAACTACTGGCATCTGAAAAATGATGAAGTTCTGTTTTCTTGTACTTTCCGAAATCATGAGGTACAAAACATCTGGGTATCCGAACTTCTCTCAAGTTTTGCAAGTCTCTTATTCAACTCCCACCTTGGCCTCAAATTTTCAGGTATGGGCTCATCCCATCCCAACTTCTGTCTGCATAATTCTTACAGTATTTCTTTTGCTCTGAGGATTACTGGGGCCAAGAATCCCAATGGATCAAATATAGAAGCCACTGCGGAAAGAATGGTTCATCTAGTTGCAACTTTCTCTTCAATAGATACTTCAAAGAAGAACTTGTCGTTCTCTACTTTCTATCCAATCCAAGTACGTTCTGAACTGGAAGATGATCATAATTGAGATCTACATTCTTCATTGTTGCTGCACGTTCAGAGTCACTGATGGATTCCAGTACCTCTCTGTTGTTTGAGATGAATTTGTGAAGGCGCAGATTTCCTCTTGCGCTTAACTCTTGGCTTTCTTTCACTAGTTTGATTGCAGATTCTGTAGACTCTAGACTTATAAGACCATCATCTACATAAAAGTTTTTCTTCAGAAAATTTGCTGCTGATGGGCAATCCTTTTCATTCTGATTAGCCAGGTACTTCATACCATAATTGGCGCAACCTGGAGATGATGCTGCTCCAAACAAGTGTACTTTCATTCTGTATTCTGCTGGCTCTGTATCTGTATCTCCGTCCTCCCATCATAGAAACCTCAGGAAGTCTCTATCTTCCTTCTTCACATGAAACTGGTGGAATATCTTTTCAACATCACACATGACCACTACGGGATACTTTCTGAATCTACAGAGTACTCCAGCAGAGTGTTTGTAAGATCTGGACCTTTTAGTAGATGATTATTCAATGCAACACCATTGTATCTTTGCTGAGCAATCAAATACTACTCTAATCTTATCTGGTTTCTTTGAGTGGGTAAATAGTGATGGACGAACACCTGCCGGAACGGTTCGCGAACGCGATCAAATGTTCGCGAACCACAAGTTCGCAGCGGCTCCCATTAATTTTAATAGCAGGTGAACCTGAAAAACCTTCAGCTCATATTTGCAGCCAAGAAATAATTACTAGAAGTGCACAAATAGTCCCACAACATGGACAGTGACATACCAGATGTATTATTCGAATTTGCGATGTCCATTCATAATTTTTTTCAATGCGAAATATCAGCAATATAATTTTCGCATACGCGCATGCACAAATGCACTATACAGTACCCAAATGCACTATAAAAAAAGTATATTGGTATATAACACCCCGCTTCAATCAGTTTTTTTGGGAACGACTGGTATATAATAACGCTTGTCCCTCTACAGGGAGTGCAGAATTATTAGGCAAGTTGTATTTTGAGGATTAATTTTATTATTGAACAACAACCATGTTCTCAATGAACCCAAAAAACTCATTAATATCAAAGCTGAATATTTTTGAAGTAGTTTTTAGTTTGTTTTTAGTTTTAGCTATTTTAGGGGATATCTGTGTGTGCAGGTGACTATTACTGTGCATAATTATTAGGCAACTTAACAAAAAACAAATATATACCCATTTCAATTATTTATTTTTACCAGTGAAACCAATATAACATCTCAACATTCACAAATATACATTTCTGACATTCAAAAACAAAACAAAAACAAATCCGTGACCAATATAGCCACCTTTCTTTGCAAGGACACTCAAAAGCCTGCCATCCATGGATTCTGTCAGTGTTTTGATCTGTTCACCATCAACATTGCGTGCAGCAGCAACCACAGCCTCCCAGACACTGTTCAGAGAGGTGTACTGTTTTCCCTCCTTGTAAATCTCACATTGATGATGGACCACAGGTTCTCATGGGGTTCAGATCAGGTGAACAAGGAGGCCATGTCATTAGATTTTCTTCTTTATACCCTTTCTTGCCAGCCACGCTGTGGAGTACTTGGACGCGTGTGATGGAGCATTGTCCTGCATGAAAATCATGTTTTTCTTGAAGGATGCAGACTTCTTCCTGTACCACTGCTTGAAGAAGGGGTCTTCCAGAAACTGGCAGTAGGACTGGGAGTTTGAGCTTGACTCATCCTCAACCCGAAAAGGCCCCACAAGCTCATCTTTGATGATACCAGCCCAAACCAGTACTCCACCTCCACCTTGCTGGCGTCTGAGTCGGACTGGAGCTCTCTGCCCTTTACCAATCCAGCCACGGGCCCATCCATCTGGCCCATCAAGACTCACTCTCATTTCATCAGTCCATAAAACCTTAGAAAAATCAGTCTTGAGATATTTCTGTGGCCCAGTTTGACGTTTCAGCTTGTGTGTCTTGTTCAGTGTGGTCGTCTTTCAGCCTTTCTTACCTGGCCATGTCTCTCAGTATTGCACACCTTGTGCTTTTGGGCACTCAGTGATGTTGCAGCTCTGAAATATGGCCAAACTGGTGGCAAGTGGCATCTTGGGCAGCTGCACGCTTGACTTTTCTCAGTTCATGGCAGTTATTTTGCGCCTTGGTTTTCACACGCTTCTTGCGACCCTGTTGACTATTTTGAATGAAACGCTTGATTGTTCGATGATCACGCTTCAGAAGCTTTGCAATTTTAAGAGTGCTGCATCCCTCTGCAAGATATCTCACTATTTTTGACTTTTCTGAGCCTGTCAAGTCCTTCTTTTGACACCATTTTGCCAAAGGAAAGGAAGTTGCCTAATAATTATGCACACCTAATATAGGGTGTTGATGTCATTAGACCACACCCCTTCTCATTACAGAGATGCACATCAGCTAATATGCTTAATTGGTAGTAGGCTTTCGAGCCTATACAGCTTGGAGTAAGACAACATGCATAAAGAGGATGATGTGGTCAAAATACTCATTTGCCTAATAATTCTGCACGCAGTGTATATACCTGCAGTATCGCAGCAGAACCGCCGCACAATACAAATGCACTATACAGTAATATACTTTCTAACATAGAAAGTATATTATAACATTGTACAAGGAAGGCAATCCATTAGAATATACATAAAGATAAAACGTAACCTTTAATAATGTTACTATGAGGATCTGCAAAACACGGACACCGGCAATGTGCATTCCGCAATTTGCAGACCGCACATCGCCGGCACTATAATAGAAAATGCCTAATCTTGTCTGCAATTGCGGACAAGGGATAGGACATGTTCTATTTTTTGCGGAAACGGAAGCACGGATGCGGAAGTGCGGATCCGCAAATGCGGACAGCACATTCCGGCGTCACCAAGCAAAATTGCGGAATGGATGCGGACACATTTTGCTGACGTGTGAATGGAAAAGATATCCCTCAAAATGAAAATAAATTTAATTATTAAAGTTAAGCAAAAAGCATAGATGTGGTAGGCAATAACAAGTGCTCGGTGGCACCAAATCAGAAACCATATGTCCTACCACAATCCGGGGGGTTCCAGTGGACATCCATGAATCCTGGAGGGAAAGCAAAAAACATCTATCCCTGGGCTAGATGATGATGTGGTATTGAAGGACAGGGTGGGCAAAGAACTGTCCCTAATATTGCCCTACAGGGGGGTGCTATTCTGGCCCTGATAGCCTAACCACAGACCACCCGCCCTGATAAGAGCGACCCCGTCCGGAACCTTACCCTATATAAAAATGGCCCTAGTAAGCCCCTAGACCCCTGACTTCCAGGTGATCACTATATAGATCTATGTGTTTTTGACTCATTATAAAAGTATATTATAAGTATATTGCACCCCTCTGTGTATCACACCTATCGATATCACACCTATACCAGTCCTTAAAAAGACTTTTGTGGTCCTATTAGCTAGCGTTTGGTGTCCCTAACAGCCTGTCCCTGCTCCACACAGCAACCTCTCCCTACACTGGCAAAACACTGAATGTAAAATGGCGGCCAGATCAGGTTTATTTATAAGGTAGGGGGTATGTCCATGTGCTGAAACGTCTCAATTGACTGTCCTGTACCATCTGATGGATGTGTCATGGGTCAAAGTTCTTCACAATGTAAAAGAATATGGCGGGCGCGAATATCTCTATATGTTCGCATGTTCGGCGAATCGCGAACACGCAAAGTTCGCTGCGAAACGACCGCCGGGCGAACCACAAGGCCATCCCTAGTGGTAAACACCTTGATGTGGGATGTACCACACTTCTCTTTCTTTAGGTTGGTTATTAACTTTTTCTGCATGTCCTTCTTCGAGGATGCCTTTCATGAATTTCAAATAATCCTGCTTGAATTTGGGATCTCTTAACATCTTTTTCTTCAAACATTTCAATCTTGCTAGGGCAAGATTTCTGTTATTTGGCAAACGAGGTCGTTCTCTAAAAGGTAAGGTCATTTCAAGATGACCTTGTTGATTCTGCTGAATACTTTCTTCTAGAGTGTGTACGACCTTTATGTCTTCTTGAGATTCACTCTTTTCTTTAGAACTTATGTCTGCAAAATCGGATTCAAGGATCTTGTATACTTTTGCTGGACTTACAGTTGGTAACACTTGGACAGATATTCGATGACACAATACTGTCACCTGTCTTGAGTTTGCGATCTGCTGTTTTCCTCCAACAACACCCCATCCTAGATCAGTTTGAACAGCATAGGGTTCACCCTTTCCTCCTGCGATTACCTTTCGTGGTACCAAGGCTTCGGGACAATCGTAGCCTATCAACAGTCCAACACCAAACTCCTTCAGCGGGGACATTTAATGAGATATGACAGATAGGTGCTCCCATTCATTGGCTGTTTCACAAGTAGGTATGCGATCCCGATCTAGAGGTATATCGTCTTTTGTATAAGCTGGAGGCAGATCTAATGTGCAGTTTGAATGAAGTCCTCTAACTCTCAGTCCTTTGACCCTTTGACTGTTCACTAATCTGGTGAGTTTAAGCTTCACTGGTTCTGTAGCCACTTGTAATTTCTTGCAGATTTCTTGATAAATGAAGGTGACGTCACTCTGGGTATCCAGTAGCGCATAGGCATATACCTTCTTGTTCCTCCTTTTAGGATTTGAATTGCACACTGGTACAACCATTGATGTGCCATTGCTTTTTCCTTCCCTCACTCTGCAAGAGAATACCGATACTTTCTTTACTTCCTCAGTATCTTGAGGTATTGAGGATTTATCCTTCTTTGGACATTCTTCATGTAGTGGTGTGGGATGGCGTCCTTACAAACGCTTCATGTGGCCTTTTCTTACACTCCTTAGTAACATGACCTTTTCTTAGACATCCAAAACACAGTTGGTTATCCAGTACAAATTTTTTATTTACTTCTGGGGACTTTGCCTTCAATTGTTGGCACTTATGTATGGAGTGGTTTTCTCCACAGAACATACACTTGAAGGTAGTCTGAAGATTTGTCAGTTCCGTCTCTCTACTGATCCCAGTAGTGACTTTGAACTTGCTCTCGTAGGTATCTGGACCTTTAGCTGCTGTGTTGGTTGCAAAGCTAGTTCCTCTTGCACATCTTATATCTCTCACAGGCCTTTCTTCTAAGGATTTTAAGACGTAAGATGATGTTACTGGATTACATGCTATCCGTGCTTCCTTATTGATGAACTCAGACAACTCTTTAAAACTTGGGAAGTTCTTGCCTATATCTAACTGTTCAGTCAAATAGTGATTCCATCTAGAAGCCACTTCTTCAGGTAGCTTAGTTAGCATCCTGTGGTTTTCTAGATAGTCATTCAGTACTTCCAGTCTTTGAACGTGTTGGATGGCATTGTGCATGCTTGCAGGAAGTCACCGTACTCTTGGAGTCTGAAGAGTTTTTTATGACCTATTTTAGGCCAGTTATTAAATTTCTCTCTAAAAGCTCTTTGTACTAAGAAAGGATGACCATATCTTGCATTTAATTTGTCCCAAGCTGGCTTGTAGGTTTCTTCGTCTTTTCTATAAAAGTTACCTTCAAGAACTTTTTTTTGCTTCCCCACCAACATATCTCTGAAGGTAGAATAACTTGTCGATTGGACTGAAGCAATGATGCTCGACGATCATTTCAAAACTTACCTTCCACTCTATGAACTTCAGTACGTCTCCTTAAAATACAGTGGGTTCTAGCACAGAAAGTCTAGCGAGGACTGTTCTCTGTTGTCCTGTTGGGACAATAGTTGTAACACTCTCCTGAGCATTGCCGTGATATCTAGGAATAGAATCATCCGGTTCTATTTTCTCACTTAGTTCTGAATTAGGCGAGTCCTTTTCTTTATCTTTTCTGGTAGAGATAGAGGGTAAATTCACACACCTTTTTCCTAACACTGGACTAGGCCTATCTTTGTTTTTCTGAACAGGGATGGAAGGATAATAACTGATTCTCTCACTAAATGCTGGAGATTCCCTTCCATTCTCATGGGCGTAAGTAGGAAAGTAGGAGTCTGCTTCTTCACTTAGAACAGATTTGAACCTATGACTACTCTGATTCATATCCTCTAAGTGTACTCTGAGTCTGGCTTCTATGATCTTAATTTCTTTTTGCCTTTCCAGACTTTTCATCTGTTGGCACTGTGCATCTATTTCAGCTTCCATCTGATGGCGTTGTGCATCCCTTTCAGCTTCCTTTTCAGTGATCAGTTGGCGCTGCGCCTCGATATCAGCTTCCATTTCAATTTCTGCTCTCTTGACAGCAAGTTGTTCAGCTAATTCCTTTCTTTTGGCTGAAGTATTTGAGAACTATGATATGTGGGTGCCACTTCTGCTATCGAAGAAAGTCACACTTGAGATTGTGGTTCCCCCTAAGGACCTAGCATAGTCTCTCATAAAAAGCTTGTTCATTCTACTTCTTGCTTTAACTCCACCATAATTAGCTGCAGATGAAAGTTCTCTCATGAGCTTTACAAAATTTTTAGCGACTGCAGTACATGTGTCCATGTTCCTTACAATGTCCTGGGAAGGTGTCGTAAGCGACCATAGGTTGATATTGGCTGCCATAAGCTCTGATTCAGATTCTTCTACCGTCTCTACCATATCACTCAAGTTTCCTTTTATACTTTTTTGTTTTAACTTTCCACGAATGCCTTTAATGTACACTGCTCAAAAAAATAAAGGGAACACAAAAATAACACATCCTAGATCTGAGTTAATTAAATATTCTTCTGAAATACTTTGTTCTTTACATAGTTGAATGTGCTGACAACAAAATCACACAAAAATTAAAAATGGAAATCAAATTTTTCAACCCATGGAGGTCTGGATTTGGAGTCACACTCAAAATTAAAGTGGAAAAACACACTACAGGCTGATCCAACTTTGATGTAATGTCCTTAAAACAAGTCAAAATGAGGCTCAGTAGTGTGTGTGGCCTCCACGTGCCTGTATGACCTCCCTACAATGCCTATGCATGCTCCTGATGAGGTGGCGGACGGTCTCCTGAGGGATCTCCTCCCAGACCTCGACTAAAGCATCTGCCAACTCCTGGACAGTCTGTGGTGCAACGTGACGTTGGTGGATAGAGCGAGACATGATGTCCCAGATGTGCTCAATTGGATTCAGGTCTGGGGAACGGGCGGGCCAGTCCATAGCATCAATGCCTTTGTCTTGCAGGAACTGCTGACACACTCCAGCCACATGAGGTCTAGCATTGTCTTGCATTAGGAGGAACCCAGGGCCAACCGCACCAGCATATGGTCTCACAAGGGGTCTGAGGATCTCATCTGGGTACCTAATGGCAGTCAGGCTACCTCTGGCGAGCACATGGAGGGCTGTGCGTCCCTCCAAAGAAATCCCACCCCACACCATTACTGACCCAATGCCAAACCGGTCATGCTGGAGGATGTTGCAGGCAGCAGAACATTCTCCACGGCGTCTCAAGACTCTGTCACGTCTGTCACATGTGCTCAGTGTGAACCTGCTTTCATCTGTGAAGAGCACAGGGCGCCAGTGGCGAATTTGCCAATCTTGGTGTTCTCTGGCAAATGCCAAACGTCCTGCACGGTGTTGGGCTGTAAGCACAACCCCCACCTGTGGACGTCGGGCCCTCATATCACCCTCATGGAGTCTGTTTCTGACCGTTTGAGCAGACACATGCACATTTGTGGCCTGCTGGAGGTCATTTTGCAGGGCTCTGGCAGTGCTCCTCCTGTTCCTCCTTGCACAAAGGCGGAGGTAGCGGTCCTGCTGCTGGGTTGTTGCCCTCCTACGGCCTCCTCCACATCTCCTGATGTACTGGCCTGTCTCCTGGTAGCGCCTCCATGCTCTGGACACTACGCTGACAGACACAGCAAATCTTCTTGCCACAGCTCGCATTGATGTGCCATCCTGGATAAGCTGCACTACCTGAGCCACTTGTGTGGGTTGTAGACTCCGTCTCATGCTACCACTAGAGTGAAAGCACCGGCAGCATTCAAAAGTGACCAAAACAGCAGCCAGGAAGCATAGGAACTGAGAAGTGGTCTGTGGTCACCACCTGCAGAACCACTCCTTTATTGGGGGTGTCTTGCTAATTGCCTATAATTTCCACCTGTTGTCTATCCCATTTGCACAACAGCATGTGAAATTGATTGTCACTCAGTGTTGCTTCCTAAGTGGACAGTTTGATTTCACAGAAGTGTGATTGACTTGGAGTTACATTGTGTTGTTTAAGTGTTCCCTTTATTTTTTTGAGCAGTGTATAATTTCCACTTCTCATACATTCTGGTGAACTTTTTTCCTTTTAATGCTGCTTCTTGCTCCAAATTTTCCAGTATCTTTGGGGTTGGTTTTCTGGCACTTGATAAACGTCTTTGTTCATCTGTTTGGGCTATATTTGTTTGAGGCAAGACTAATGCTGCATCAGACTCTTTTACCTCAGACAGGTTTTCTTGCTCTTCCCCCTCTACTCTATCTATCTTTGTATCCTCTAACAGTGGCATGGTAATACTAAGCTCAGACATTTTACTTTAAATGCTATAACAATCAATACAAATATTAAGAGTCCTTTCACTTTAAATGCAATATTGACAAATGCAGAAATAAATGACTTTTACTTTAAATGCAATAGAGTCCGTGTAATACAAACTGTCCTTTGTTTTACTTTAAAGTCTTTATCTGAACACAAAAATGTCTCTTTATGCCAAAGCCTATATGCAATGATAAGTAATAAAAGGAAAGCTCTGACCTTATTCCAAAACAGGATACTGAGATCTGAAGGTTGCTGCAACAAATGTCAGTCTTGTCTTTTCTTGATGTGTTGCGATGTGATGCTCTGCGCTGACTTGCGATGCTCTGTGCAGATTTGCGATGCTCTGCGCTGAGTTGTGATACTCTGTGCAGACTTGCGATGCTTTGTGATGACTTGCGATGAGCTGGCTTGGATATGCTGCTGCAGGCTTTTGTGCCTAGTGTCGGGAAACTAGCTGACTGCAGTACGTGGTCTCTCCGTGGATAGCGGTGCAGGCACTCTAGCTCTGGACTTTGGCCTCCCACAGGCGTCTTTCTCTCTCTAGGGATCGCAGGAGGGTTGGCACTCTTTCTCCGACTATTTTGCCTATAATGCGCTCTTTACTGTGCAAGTTGAGGAGCGCTATCACTTCGCCCTCTGAGGGCAATAGTTCCACTGTGGCAGGCGCAGCACTATGAAGTGCCTTTTGCGCTGTGGAATTAGAAGAATTTTGGTATCTCTGACTTTTTAGTCTAACCAGACTGTCTATTACTCTGTAATTCCTTTAGCGCCGTTTTATGGAAACAGTAGGTTTAAAGAGCACACCAAATGCTTGAAATAACTTCTTTATTAACTTCAACTTTTCTTCATATAACACTGCCACCTCCGCCGCAGATAATCCACGCACATAACACGTGTTGAAAAGATATCACAAAATGGCGGTATGCATAGGATGGTGGTTCAACTGTTTAATCTTGTCATTCAACATAAAATGGTGGATATATTTCTCTCTTGAGTATCTGTACTCTCACTTTAAGTTATTTAAGCACTTTATGATCTCTCTGAGAGGTATATCTGAGGTCTAACTAATAGTTCACTTGCTGAATTTGGTCACAATTTGCAGTATGCAGTTAGCAGTAACTATTTTCAGATTGATAAGTATGATCTGGTATGGTTGTATGCAATTTGGATTGCAATATGAAATTTGAATTTGGATTGTGAACTTTGTAGTTTGCAATTGAATTTGTATGCTTGCCATTTATAGCTTGCAATTTGTATTTTCAATTTGTATTTGGTGGAACTGTAAGTAAACACACATATAACTGGTTCAGTATACAGTTCTAATCACTATACTAACAGTAGGAACATTATATAACTGATTTATTTATTTTGGCCTCTCTGCTTCCATAAAAACACAACTCTCAGTGGAGTGAATGTCTCTTCAGCTCCTGTCTCTGGTGAATAATGATTCTAGCAGCTCCTGCTAGGGGAATTCTCAGACAGGCTGTGTGTGAGGCTGGCTGTGATTGGTGAAAACTCTTGCTGTGTGAGAAGCTGGCTTTGATTGGTCTAGACTTAGGCCCTGCAACAACATATTAACACTATGCTTTCTGTTGTTTCTGCTGTGTCACTCAGCTTTCCTTACATTACAAAATGACTCTTAAAGGCATATTATCTTTTTCTGCTTATGTGAACACAAAATATAAGTTATATGACATCCAAAACATGAGGTCACAGTAAACAACTTTGCTTTTGTCTTTAACACATAAACATAGGAACTGTATTAAGGCTATTGGCAGGTCTAGCTGTATACACATATAAGCTATACTAGCAACCTAGGACAGGTCCTAGCTGGCCAGCTACAACAGGTGAATACCCCGGTGGGTCCCTGAGCAAGGTGGGCCCCGGCCCCTAGTCTCCCACTTCCTGCACAAGTGGCACATAACACAGTAGACTTACTGCACTACATACATATATTCAATGTACAGCACCTCAACCAGCCTATGTTCATATAAAAAACTTGATAGATTATTAATGAAACTCCCCAGTTTATTATTATAGACACGATCAGAGCTGAGATGACTTTTAGGTATAGAGGAAAGCTGCCAGTGTCCTCTTCTCCCCAGGACCAACATTCTCAAAGTTGCTGCAGGGACCCCCATATTCAATCATCTGGTAGCATCTTGCTGCTGTATGAGCAGGTAATATTTGAATGTATCCGTATGGTGGGCCCTAGGCACCCAAGTCCGACACTGCATTTATGGAGCAAAGAGGGACAGAGGGACTTGGGTCAAACATAGGGATTGTCCCTCCAAAAAAGGGACACTTGGGAGGTCGAAAGTAAGACTTAGGCCAGATTCACACTTCTGTTTTCTGGACGTTTTATTCTGGCCCGACTGCAGTTTTAATGACCCAAACTTGCAGCATTTCAGATCCTTATGGTTCAGTAAATCCACAGTTGGACCACATGCAGAATATGGACTCTGGAATTGGATATGTTCATCCTGCCTTGAAAGAGTATTACAAGAATTAATTAACTGAAGGCCCCTAGCCTGCATTGCCTACATATCTCCAAGCTACAAGTCACTGATGCAGCCAGTCACTGGCTGCAGCAGCACACAAGATCATGTCCATACCCGCTCAGAAGAAAACAAGCTGGGGACTGGAAGCTGAAGAAATGGGAGCCAGAGCGCAGGATCGGAGTGGCAGAGAACAGGCAAGTATAAATCTTTCAGCAGGACAAGTGCCTTCAGTTAATAGCTAAAGGGGATATCCATGACTAAACCACTCCACTTTCACAATGCCTGGACCCGCGATTATGACCATACTTACCTGTCTCCATTTCCTGTTTGCTTCCCAATCACTCCACGGCTGTTTCTGCATCTACCCTGCATGCAGATGATATCCATTGACGGCTGCATCCGATAGCTGGCCATAGTAGTGACCTGCTCCCCTTGCACAAGTGAGATGCAGAGACAGCAATAGAGTGATCAGGAAGGAAACATGTGGCAGGGACCAGGTAAGTATGGTCAGGACTGCAGGTCCAGGCATTATGGGGAGGGCTGTTAAGTCTTGGATAACCCTTTTAATCAAAAGACTAATGGTAACAGACACAAATAAAATGCTGTATGTAATGAAGTTGTATTTTAAAAAGTTGTCTTAAGAGACAAACCTGGACTTCTCCTAGGGGTGATTTTTGCAGCAGATCTAGTTTAAAACGTGGGTACAATGCACATAGCCATATAAGAGCTCCATACAAGTTCCATGTAATAGTCATTAGAGATGAGCAAAATCTCGAAAAATTAAATTAGCAGAAGTTCCTTAATTCAATTCATTCCAATCGCTGGCATGTACAGCAGGTGCCATGGCCTCCCGGCGTCTGCAGTTTTAAAGAGCAGACACCCGGTACTAATGTCCGCGACTGGCGGTAATGCCTGTTGTGGACTTTTAACCCTGGTCCAGTTCCCCCGGCAGGGGGCGGGAGAGCTGGAGCTTGTATGCAGCAGTCCCTGTCCTCAAGTGAGATGGTCCAGAGATAATACACAGCGTTGAAGCGGGAAAACCTTCCTCAATGCAATAAAATTGAGGGATCCACAACAGGGATGACCATAATCCCACCATAAGGTCCGGGATTCCTCCCTTCTATGAACCTAGTGGTATTTTGCATTTAAAATGATTAGAGTTAAGACCAGATGGCCGAACGCGGTGGAGGGATCAAACTTGGCCACTGGATTATTGCAGCAACACTGTTCCTAGCGCATGAGTGCTTGCCACATCTCTCCCTATGCTCAGGTCACAGAACAATGATGGAGACCGCACGGGATCTGGGTTATATAGGGCTTAAGACATCACAGGACATGGCTACCGACAGATTGGCTGGCTGCATGGCATTATGGATCATATCGCATTCCCGGGCTTCTCACTTTCACTGTGTAACACATGCAACCTATGTTTTAGAAAAAACTGATTTGTTACCACAAAGCGCAAGGAAATTCGTATTCCTGTTGAATCAAATTTTTCCTAAACTTCAGACTGAACTCCGCCTCAGATGCTTTGATTTGCTCAACACTAGTAGTTAATGTCGGACTGGGGTGCCTAGGGCCCACCAGTAACATTTATTTTGGGGGCCCACCGTATGGATATATTCAAAAATTACCTGCTCACACAGCAGCAAGATGCTACCAGATGACTAAATATGGGGGTCCCTGCAGCAACTTTGAGAATGTTGGTCCTGGGGAGAAGAGGACACTGGCAGCTTTCCTCTATACCTAGAAGTCATCTCAGCTCTTATGTCTATAATAATAAACTTGGGAGTTTCTTTAATAATCTATCAAGTTTTTTATATGAACATAGGCTGGTTGAGGTGCTGTACATTGAATATATGTATTTAGTGCAGTAAGTCTACTGTGTTTATATGCCACTTGTGCAGGGGCACATCTTGCTCAGGAGGCCACCGTGGGATTCACCTGTACCCCTGTGGGCCAGTCCGAGCCTGCTAGTAGTCATAATACGGCACTCACTGAAGAGTATGTGTCCACCCTGTACCACAGTATGTATTACATTTCATACAGAGGTATTCTTCTCTCAAAGGAAATTCGTATGAAATCCAAGAAAACAAATCATGCCATGTTCTATCAAATGCCATGTTATGGAGATGTTCTCCTAAGATTTATTGCTATACAGAAGCACCATCTGGTGGCAGCTCTGTAGTACAGACCTCTTTGGATGGTGTGCTGCCATACAGGCTCCATGTGCATGTCTGTGCAATATGAATGAGGACTTCCAAAATCTGCGTTACTCCTAGTTCAAAATATATTTTTGGTTTATTATTACATTCAACTTTACATTTTCGGGTTAATCTAAACATACTTTAAAAGCTATTACCTACCCAATGACAACAGATAAAATAAGGGTAACCTACTGTTCTGGAAGTCTTGCTTGTCATAGTGTAATATTCTAATGTGAACAACTGAAGCTTCTTCAGTTATTGAGAGAAGAGGCTAATGCCTATGAGATGTTAAAAGAACTACAGAACATGTGTTTTGGTATCTCTGGAGATGACCAAATCATTCCTTTGGATGATAAATACAGTGAATGTGCAATGAAGGGAAAAACACAGTTCAAGTTTGTGATGACTTTCCTAATATGTTATCATGTCCATACTTTACATGGGAGTGTATTATGACAAAAAATTAGTCAAGATAGGAATGAAAGTTACAAGATCAGTCTAAAATACTTTAAAAAGAAGAAGAATGTATTTTTATCGACCTGTTAAGACACAGAATCTCAATAACACCTAGGTATGGTATCATAGATCCACCAAGAAATCTAGTACAAGGGAGTTTCTAAAGCGGATACCCAATGCCCTAAGGTCTTTGTACATAGTAATGTTTCAGCTAGTCAAAGACATGAAAGATCTGAAGCGTGTTCTCTTTTTTTTTGCACTTGATAGAGTCATCATAAAAAGGGATACACGGATAGGCGTCAGTGTGTTTCATTTGCATCCTTATCTACTGTTGTCAGACATGACTGCTCTGATTATAGTCTTCATCACCTATGACCAGAAAAGGAGTAAAGATAACTGTTCAAACTCATCTTATTCAGTACCATGGAAATAATGATTACCGTGCATGATGGTGAAATCATTTGGATCTTCAGACACCTATGGCCAGCTTTACTAGTTTACTGATGCAATCCTTTTTTTCCCCAAATTGCCACAGATATGCAGTAAAGTAAAAATTAGCTGGATAGAAATGCTATTCCAAAAACAACTTAAGAAAAAAAACTTTGGAACATCTTGTTACGTTTACAGTCTATACAGATGTCTCTTCTTGCCAAGTTTGGTAGATGATGCTACTACATTAATTGAAATGCGGCAAAGATTGACTGATATGCTCACTTCCTTCATATAAAGCACTATTGACGTAGTAAGATCATCTACCAAACTTGAAGTATAGAAGATGGCAACCTGGGTGCCTGTATTCCAGATATTCAACTTGTACATCGTCCGTTGTGGAACTTCAAGTTTGCCTTGCGAGCAGATCATCAAAGGCAACTCTCTAGACAGTCAGAAGTTGCCAGCTGTCTACCAAATCAGATTCAGCCATTAAACGGACTGCAAACTTACACCGTATCTATAATACTTCAGACCAGGGAAGCTGACCTAAGGTTGCAGATTCATGAGGTTTTCTTTAACCACATGTACATAGCAATGTATATGAAGAGGATTCTTAAATTGTACTAAGTGCATACACACTAATGGGATGCAATCAGCATTTGCAAAGAAACAGAGCCTTAGTCTAAAGCTACAGCCCTCTACTATATCATCCTTCAAGGTCCTCAACTTCATCTTGATTCTTAATGAGTTAAGAGACTTTCAGTAGATTTTTTACTGGCTTTAAATTACTTTCGTGACGTGATAATGCTCTGTGACATGATATTACACTCAAGTTTAGAACAGCTACATCTTTACATATCAAAACTGTTAGAAATGTAATTCTCAGTAAAATAAGCCCTTTTTTAAAGTACACACAATCCATAGAAATAAGTGCCCTTACCTTAACACTCCCACCATCGTAGGCAAATGCTTGAAGGAGGTGCAAAAATCCCACAAGAAAGCTTGCAATGCCCCAAACACAGGTCATATTGGTGAGCACTTTAAGCCCTGGACAAAGTGCAGCTGCAGGAGTCTATTTTATAGTACATGGTGTTAAAAAGTCCCATAAAAACAGCACTCTGAAAGCCACTAAGAAGCTACCAGTAATTTAAGAAATGGTAATTAGTGGCCAGTAATGGAGCAGCTGCTGGACGACCTTCGTAGATTTGTGCGATTTCCTTTCGTTTGAAACATAATGAACCGAGATTAGACAAGTATGTTTTCGGAGTTTTCTACTTAGAAATTAGTTCTTGAATTACTGTAGGCATTGAGGCTTCATCATGGTCTTCGTAATTCAGGACAGAAAGAAGGAGCACAGCAGTAATCCAAGCTCTGTATTGAAAGTTTCTTCACAGCGTCCAAGGAAGCATGTGTGTTAAATTTGATACAGAGCTTGGCAGTAAAGGCAGACAAACTTTGGCTCCTCTCCCATTCTAAGGCTTAGCAGATCGCAATAGCCAATAGCCTCTTAGTATTCCTCTAAATTACATACTGCTGATTTCTATTATATCAAACCAAAATACCTGAACTAGAGAGCCCTAGATGCACAACACACAAGGACACGGATGGACTGCTTTCAATTATCCTTACTTTTTATTTTTATAATGAGGACACAAACAATGGCATTATAAGTATACTGTCACACAGTTAATGAAATACAAAATATATACAGTAGACTTCTGACAATACAAGAATTTTAGGCCAATAAGTTCATGTGGGAAGTTGAGGCATCTCTTCAAATGTAAAAGGTGTAAAAGGGGGCACCAATAAGCCACCCTGTCTTCACCAGGGTGTTTAGATACATGGACAGCTGATTGGACCAGTTATCGGGAATGAACGTTCATACAAACACTCGTTTCCGATACTTGACCCACGTAAATGTGCAGGTGAAAACTTTGTCTGCTGATCGAAGCGTTTCTGTAGGCATGAAAATGTTTGCTGGTTGGAAGCACATCCACTGCAGATAGATTGACCTCAAGGCTTGGAGACGTGAGGAAAAATATGTGCCCAGCTCCTTTCTGCATTAACGTCAAGCCCTGGATTTGCCCGCAATGGGGCTGATCACAAAGGGTTGTCTCCAGGTTCTCCTGCAATCTTCTCTTATTACTAGGGGAAGTTGATTCTAACTGAAAGCATTATATGGTGACACCTCCAAAGCAACAGTCCATGTAATGTAGAGACAACAGGGGTGGACTGGCCATAGACCCTTCAGGGAAATTTCCCGGTGGGCTAATGCCCAGGGGGGCCACCTGAGACCGCCTCATGCCGCTGGGTATGTAACGAACTGACACTCGAGGAGTATTAATTAAAAATACGACCATCAGTTACATATGTATCCGGCTGGGTACCACAGGTGCCCTCATGTCAACTGTATCACCAATATCAGGACGGTGATACAGCTTAATACTGTTGAGGGCACAGGAGCCTAGGGCTTCCTGCCGAGCCATTCACTCTCATAGGAAATAGGTACTAGGCTTCCAGGAGGGCATCTAAGGCCTCAGGCTGGATGAGTCCTGTGGCCTGCATTGCAGATAGTATGGTGCACCCTGCCTTCTTGTGTTTGCCCTGCTTACTTTTGTTCCCCAACGTCTGTCAATTTGGTTGAGCCACTTTTAGTTTTTTTTCCAGGGCCACTTTAAGTTGCCAGTCTGCCCCTGGCAGACAATCTAGCAAGGGATTATTTTAGATGAAGATATTCCACCCATGGCTCAATCTGCACATTGTACATTGCAACACTGCCCTATAGCTGTTCCAGTAAGTAGAACCAATACTCACATGTGCACATTCAGAACATACAAACTCCATGCAGATTTTGCAGTGTTTGGATTCAAGCCAGGAGGCACCAGTGCTTCAAGACAACAGTGCTAACCCCTGAGCCAGTGATTTTGTGAGCTTCCCTTACACAGTAACATATATGATTTTTTTTTTTAGCTTAAGGGATAATAGTTTTATTACTAGAAATTTATAACATCAATTTCAAACAGTGCAAACAGAGCATCATATGTTCCTCCCTGGTATCTTCACCAACATTTACAAGATATACTAGAGTTAGATATAAAAATACAGAATATGCTATTATAGAGATTGTAACAAAAGCCCAAATTCCTAAGCATCCATTATAAGAGTATAGCTCTATTCATATCGACTGTCAGTACATGAATTCTTCGAAAAATGTGCATAATCTTTCCAGTTTATTTTTTCCCAATCTTAGATTTCCACGTACTGGCTTTTTCAAATCCATTTTTGCAGAGGTGGTAATCCTCAATGGTCTTGGAAATTTCTTCTCTTGTGTTCATCACAAACGGACCTAAAAAAAAAAACATAATAAGTATATTGATTAAATTGTTGGGAGATACAGACTTCTCCTCCAGACTTCTGTATTACTAGTGGTCAAGAAATACAGTATGTTACCATCCAGCAATCCAAATCATGCACAGTTATCTCAGGAAAAGGTGGACAAGATATAAGAAACCTCTGTTCTTGCCTCCCTTGTCGGAGGAAGGGGGGGGGGGGGGGTTCACTCTGCCTCCCAATTTTTCCTTATAAGATGGCCTTGCTTCCTTCCCGTACACCTCCTATTCCCCCATCTATCTTTGGGACAAGGAAAACACAAGATGTCTGTGACCTCCATTTTTTCAAAAAGGGATAAAGCCACAATAACCTAAGGCAATTGTCTGAATTCCAGTCATGTCAGAATTATTAGAATAAAGGGGATTTTCTGATTGAATATCAATAGGATATGCCATCACACCAAATGATCCTGAGCATATAGGGTCCACAGTACTCGTTTCACTTGAATCGAGCCCTGTTGCAGTTTTTCAAGTAGGAAGTGAACTGGAGCACTAATGTGTAGGCACTAACTAAGGGGCTGTAGCACTAAACCAACCAGTACTATGGCTTGTTCATTGTCTGGATTGGAACTGGAAGCAATTTATGGAAACAGCCGACTACATTGCTGGGGCATTCTCTAGCCTATGCATGTATGATTAGTGCTTACTGTGGAAAAACCCCATTTCATGTTTCTCAGTAGAATAAAAATGGCAAATCTTTGGTTCAGAGTTCACTGAAATCTATAGCTCAATTGAATTGCTATGCTGAGCTAACAAAAATCCATGAGCAAGAAGCCATTCAGAACCAAACATGTCACATTGACACTGCATTTCTAACTCGGGCTGCACCAATGGTAGGTCTTAATAAAGCCCCTGCTCTGGCGCCGACCTCTATATAACTTAAGCTCATCCAGCGCTGCTTCTAAATGTAAGCCAGCTTCCTAGCTGTCTTACATTTAGACCATTTTCTACGCCTAAAACAGGCATAGAAAATGATAATTGAAAAAGGCCTGCCCATAGATTGTGGCGCCACTAACCGTCTGCGCCTGAAATACGCCTAATATAGGCATATTTCAGTTTAATAAAGGACCCCCAATGTCTTTCTGACAAGTCTGTGTGATACAGTGGGGCTTGAACGTTAGTGAACCCTACAGAATTTTCCATATTTCTGTATAATGTATATAAAACTACTAACCAAACTAAACACACGAGTCAATAATATTAGATTTGGCAATTTATTAAAGGACATCTGTCAGCAGACGTATACTCATGAAACTGGCTGACCAGGTATATGTGCACTTGGCAGCTGAAGGCTTCTGTGTTGGTCCCATGTTCACATGTGCCCGCATTGCTGAGAGAAATTAAGTTGTAATATATGCCAATGAGCCTCTAGGAGCAACGGGGGCGTGGCTGTTACACCTACAGGCTCTGCTCTTTGCAACTGCTGCACCATCTCCACTTTGACAGGGCAGTGAAACCATCATCACACCTGGACCTGTCAATCAAGTGCAGAGGGTGCAGCAGTTGCAAAGAGCAGAGCCTTTAGGTGTAATGACAACGCCCCCGTTGCTCCTAGAGGCTCAATTGCATATGTAAAACATTTTTCTCAGCAATGCAGACACATATGAACATGGGACCAACACAGATGCCTTCAGCTGCCAAGTATACATGTATCAGGACAGCCAGTTTCATAGGTACAAATCTGCTGACAGATGCCCTTTAAGGAAAATTAATATCACGTGTGCTAGTGGCAAAAGTGTGTGAACCTTTGCTTTCAGTATCTGGTGTGACGGCCTTGTGCAGCAATAACTGCAGCTAAACATTTCCAGTAATCGTTAATTAGTTCTGCACATCGGCCTGGAGGAATTTTAGCCCATTCCTCCATACAGAACAGCTTTAGATCTTATGTTTGTGGCTTTCCTCTCATGAACCGCTCCATTCAGGTCCTTCACATCATTTTTATTGGATTGAGGTCAGGATTTTGACTTGGACATTGCAAAACTTTTAAGTTGAATATACTTTATTAAAATGTATTCTAAAAGTAATAAAATGAATGTTTGTAACATACTTTATTTTTTTTAAGTTTTCCTTCCAAATATAGCATGTTGATATCCATAAAATCGTATACCGCTGACATGTCAGCAGTGTACGGGTGCACAGATTCCACTGTAGGACCTTATTGAGTGAGGTATACACATTGCTGCTCCTGGCCAGAATGCAGCAAAAGAGGTCCAAAGTGTGATACTACCATCACCATATTTCACAGATACCATAAGGCTTAAAGGGCTTCTGTCACCCCACTAAAGTAATTTTTTTTTTTTGGGCTAGTTAAATTACTTATATTGCGATATATGAAAATATAATGGTCTTACTTACTTTGATTCAGCAGTTTCTTCTAAAAATGAAGTTTTATAATATGTAAATTAGGTCTCTACCAGCAAGTAGGGCGGCTACTTGCTGGTAGCAGCTGCAGAAAACCGCCCCCTCGTCGTGTTGATTGACAGGGCCAGCCGGGATCTCCTCCTCCGGCCAGCCCTGTCGGCATTTCAAAAATCGCGCGCCTGTGTTCATTCGGCGCAGGCGCTCTGAGATGAGGAGGCTTCTCTTTCGGTGATGTCATCGGCGCAGGCGCACTGAGGGAGTTCTGAGGAGGCGAGCCTCCTCATCTCAGAGCGCCTGCGCCGAATGAACACAGGCGCGTGATTTTTGAAATGCCGACAGGGCTGGCCGGAGGAGGAGATCCCGGCTGGCCCTGTCAATCAACACGACGAGGGGGCGGTTTTCTGCAGCTGCTACCAGCAAGTAGCCGCCCTACTTGCTGGTAGAGACCTAATTTACATATTATAAAACTTCGTTTTTAGAAGAAACTGCTGAATCAAAGTAAGTAAGACCATTATATTTTCATATATCGCAATATAAGTAATTTAACTAGCCCAAAAAAAAAATATGACTTTAGTGGGGTGACAGAAGCCCTTTAATGCATTGGTTTTACTTTCTCCAAATATAAAATGTCTCATTTAAGTCAAAAAGTTCTATTTTGGTCCACAAATAATTAGCAGAGATTTTTCAAAAACTCGTTAGGAAGAACTGGCTTAGTTGCCCATAGCAACCAGTCAGATTCCACCTTT
The DNA here is from genome assembly GCF_905171765.1 of Bufo bufo. NCBI lineage: Eukaryota > Metazoa > Chordata > Amphibia > Anura > Bufonidae > Bufo > Bufo bufo. Next base: position 90,583,360 of record NC_053391.1, read on the forward strand.
CATTTTTAACAGCTCCTTTGATAAATGAAAGGAAGAATCTGATTGGTTGCTATGGGCAACTAAGCCAGTTGTACTTTAAACCAGTTTGATAAATCTCCCCCATCGTTCCAATAGTCTTCTGGCTTATCCAGGAAATCTTTAAAAAAATGCAGATGGCCAGCAAAGTTATTTTTGGAGAGCCGTGACTTTCCTGCAATCCTGCCATACACACTATTGTTGTTGAGTATCCTCCTGATGTTGGACTCATGAATATTAACATTAGTTATTAATCTTTAGTTGCTTAAAGGTTACTTTGGGTTCTTTCCTGACCTTACAGACTATTACATGCCTTGCGGTTGTCGTGATCTTTGTTGGTCAATCCCTCCTGGGAGAGTATGGTCTTGAATTTCCTACATTTGTACACAATCTGTCTGACTGTGAATTGGCGAGTCTAAATTCTCTACAGATTGTTTTCTAACCTTTTCCAGCCTGATGAGCATCAACAACTTTTCTTCTGAGGTCCTCATAAATCTCCTTTATTCTTGTCATGATACACTTCCACAAACATGTGAAGTTCAGACTTTTTCAGGACAAGTTGTTGTTTTTAATGTCACCATTTTGGGTACATATAACTTAAAGGGTTGTCTCACTTCAGAAAATAGCATTTATCATGTAGGCAAAGTTAATACAAGGCACTTACTAATGTATTGTGATTGTCCGTATTGCCTCCTTTGCTGGCTTTATTAACGTTTCCATCACATTATACACTGTTCGTTTCCAGGTGTTAAGACAACCTTGCAATCCAGCAGTGGTGGCCGTGCTTGTACACTATAGGAAAAAGTGCCATCTTATGTACACTCCTGCTGTCCTGGCTGGAGGCTGGAGCTTTTTCCGACAGTGTGCAAGTACGGCCACCACTGCTGGACTGCAGGGTGGTCGTAAACTCTGGATATGAGCAGTGTATAATGTGATGGAAAATTAATCAAGCCAGCAAAGGAGGCAATATGGACAATCACAATACATTAGTAAGTGGCTTGTATTAACTTTCTTTTCATGATAAATGCCAATTGCTGAAGTGACACAACCCCTTTAATTATGAACTTTTCTGGGTGGGCAATACTGCCAGTTTAACATTTTTTCCCATAAATAACATGATAACTTTACTTTCAGAGTCACCACAATTGCAACAATACCAAATACATATAGTCTTTTTTTTACGTTTTACTACTTTTTTAGACAATAAAACCCTTTAAAAAAATAAAATAAAAAAGACAATGTTTTTGCATCGCCATATCCCAAAACCGATAACTTTTTTCTTTTTCTTTCTATGGAGCTGTCTGAGGGATTGATTTTTGCAGGACGACTTGTAGTTTTCACTAGTATCATATTTGGGTATTTAACACTTTTTGATTGCTTTTGGTGGTAAATAAACAAAAGGAGCAATTCTGACAGTTTATTTTTTTTATGGCCTTTATGAATAAATTACAGAATAATTGGTTAGTGCAGGTTGTTATTGATGAAGCAATACTACATATGCTTTAGCGATGTCATTTGCAGGGTGCCAAAGGGAGACAGAGGGAGTCCACTCCCTCTGTATACCGCTTAGATGCCACGGCCACTATTGGTCATGGCACATGGCCTCTGAGGGTATATACGGCCCAGATCGGCGCTTCTGCCAGTCAGGGCAGTTAGAGCAGGAGCGCAGCTTTAATGTTATAGTTGGGCTCCCGCTCTCTGTGACATGGGAGACCCCTGCAGCGCTTAGACTGGGCTGCCGTAAAAAGGCGGTGGCCCACCCTAAGGCTCGTTTAGTGGCGTAAAAAAGCGTATTGGTGGTCACTAAAGAGTTAATCTGTATAATTCTATTTTTCTTTATAAAATGTCATAAACCGATGACTCCTCTGTCAATAAATGTTTTATGAATTCAGTGGAAAAAATGACAAAAATAGTACAATGAAAATATGCTGTTTTCCCTTACTCAATAAAATATGGCATATCATCACTTTGGAAACGATCCATCACTGCTTTGCACAATGCTAATAATGGAAGCACTTGGGCAATGTGGTTGTAGTTTGTCACCGCAGACAGAGCTTTGCATACATAATCCATCCTTCTGTCTAAACAACCTCTAAAAAAACATATGGCCTTAACCAGAACAACATGGCAGACAGATGTCCAAGTCTGCTGTGCACTAGATTGCCAATAATAGGGCAATCACCGTTTCTCTTGCCAGGGCTGTGATCTCGGTCAGTAAATGCTTATCTTAAACATAAACTTTCTTAAGTCGGGTTTCCAGAAAGGGAGAGCATTAGTTGGGGTCCCCCAGGGAATCCCTGAGACGTGAATGTAAATTCCTATTACACTGGTTTTGCAATGGTTAAAGGGAGTCTGTCCCCAAGAAAGTAACTGAAAAACCAGGCACGCTGCCTTGAAGGACTAGCTTAGCTGAATGTAATCATAACTTTCACTTAGTGATCTGCTGCTTCATTATACATTTAATCCATAGGCAAATGAGCTGTTAAGTGCACTGAGGGCGGGCCCAAGCCACTCTGTGCACCCATGCCCCTCCTCCTTCCTCTGCTAGCCTCTTCCTCCCCTACTTGATTGACAGGGCCAGGTTGAATGACTATGCAGGAACCTTGCCCTGTCAATCAAGAATTACATCGCAATTTCTGCCGCAGTTTTACAATTTGAATGCCGCTGCCTTGCTTGCGGTTTAGGCTCGGGGTCATTTATCAAACTGGTGTACAGTAGAACTGGCTTAGTTGCCCATAGCAACCAATCAGATTCCACCTTTCCCCTTTGACAGCTCCTTTAGAAAATGACAGGTGGAATCTGATTGGTTGCTATGGGCAACTAAGACAGTTCTACTTTACACCAGTTTGATAAATCTACCCCACTGTCCATCCAAACACTACGATAGAAAAGGGTATCGCCGTTCTTGGCGTGGTCACATCTTTCAACTGCCAGCTGCATGAACAGCAGTGCGGTCTCCTATTGAAATCCTCGGGAGGCGGATTCTGTGCAACCACTGCAGTGTGAACAGGGCAGTAAAATGGACCCGATAATCATGACATAATTGACAGCGGAAATAATATACTTCTAAAAAAATAAATAATAATAATATAAAATTTTCTTACCATGCTGCACGACAGGTTCATTTATCGGTTCTCCAGCAACCAAAACCAAGTGGGCCAGTTCATCCCCCTGCATCAGAGTAACACAGATCCATTACTTGTCTGGACACGATTTCATATCTAATCACCATTACCGCTTCACCAATCCCCCGATATACCCGACAATGCGACTTATGTCTATGGTAACACAGTGCATTACAGGAGGGATAGGAGGCCGGCGTCTCTTCATAACTTCAGCAGATCCACCGCCACATATAGGGGTTATTAAAATTTATATTAATCCTTTATTTGATTTACATAGTACAGAATAGAAATTAAAATTTTCAATTCATTGTTATAAAAAAATAAATTAAAAAACAAAACAAAAAAATAAAACTGTCAATCTACATAAAAACATTAGAGTCCTACCTTGTTTTCCAGCTGTACATCGTCGCCATCTTCCAGCACTGCTGTGTGGTGAGCCTCAATTTTTTTGTGGGAGTCAGGTGAACCTTAAAAGATAAAAATGATGAGGATTATGAATGAACAACATAATAAATTAAAAGTAATGCACTGTGTAATAACAAAAAGTGAAAAGACTATCCATTTAGTATAAATGAGACAAATCTCCATGAGGCCTTGTTACCAGTTTTCCTGGGACCCAACGCCTGCCCAGATATAACCCGTCTGTACGCTTATCAGGTGGATGGGTTTAGTGGTTCCCTCAGACACCAGGCCCAACTACATCAAGACAATGGAACAGAACAGCCCATTGTATGAAGACAGTGGAGGAGATCTATAAACGCCAGTGTTAGTATAAAGTCCGTCATCACAGAATGCCCCAAATGTATTCAAAGGCACAGGGGCACGGGCCTCTTAATAAATGTGGCACATTTCCAGGCTATCCTTGCGCCAGACTATGAGCTGGTGTAGGTTTGAACTATTATTATTTTCCCAGTGTCTGGCGCAAATGATAGTAAATCTGGCCATACCTCCTCCCGCTAAACCTGCCCTCTTTTCTCTCCACTTTCAGCTACTTTCATATCTACGTTTTTGCGATTTGGTATGGGATCTGAAAACCACAGCAAAACGCTTCGTTATTATAATACAACCGGCTGCATCTGTTCAGAACGGATCCGGTTGTATTATATCGAAAATGAAGAAACCGGATCTGGCACTAAAACCATTGTAAGTCAATGGGCGCTTGAAAAAAAACAGATCGGGAACCATTTGACTTACATGCTTTTTGGTGCCTGATCTGGCTTTTTCTGTTTCCCATGCGTCACACAAAAAACACTGCTTGCAGCGATTTTGTGTCCGGCATGGGAACGCAACAAACCGGAACAGATATATTCTGGAGCACTCCATGTGGGTTTGTTCAGTTTTGCCCCAATTGACAATGAATGGGGTCAAAACTGAAGCGTTGTTCTGTGGTTTTGAGACCTTCTGCTTGATCTCAAAACCGGACAGCACAACGCAGATGTGAAAGTAGCCTTAAAAAAAGTGACGAGACAAGTGAAAAATCACAAATGATTGCACAATTACAGTAGAACGTGTGCCATAATGTGAACGTGTGCCATAGTGGTGTAAACACTTAGTAAATGTCCCTCAATAATTTCTGTATAGTTACATACAGTAACTGGAGGTTTATATATACAAGTACAGATTGAAAAAGTGTTATTATAAACACCCTCGCTAGGACGATCAGTGCTTTCCTACATCCATCAAGACTTCGGGGATTCTGCAGGATTTAGTAGGTAGGTAGGTAGGAATACTGGAGTAGCAATTCTGTTGAGAATTGTTTTTAAAAGTCCGAATTTTCCATACTTTTGAGCCTTGTTCCTGAGCTATGACACCCACTTCCCAGCCCCAAAAGTAAAATTTGTAAAAGGCCCTCTACCATCCACGCCATGCCATTTATAATACTGCAGCCTTCTTATGAGCCAGAGCGGCCTTTTGGCTTTACTCCTGGACTGCTAATACACTTTAAAGGGGTTTTCCGAGATTTTAACACTGATGATACTAACACAGGATAGGTAATCACTATCTGATCGGTGGGGTTCTGACACTCGCCCTACCCCCTCGATCATCTGTTCGAGAAGGCAGTGGAGTTCACAGTAGCACCATGGCCTTCTCACTGCTTTCTCTAGGCCAGTGACAACACATTCATCGGTCACGTGACCTTGGCACAGCTCAGCCCCATTCACTGAGCGCAATACCAAGCACAACCACTATACAATGTACGGCACTCTTCTTGGCAAGCATGGAGAAGGCCATGGTGCTCACAGGAGTGTCGGTGCCTTCTCAAACAGCTCATTGGCGGGGGTCCCAGAGGATAAGTTATCAGTATTAAAATCTCAGCAAACCCTTTTCATTCCTACATGTCTCAATGACACATCAGAATTTTTGGTATGTTAAAACAGAAAGTATTTTCAATTTTTTGGGGGAAAGTTATAGTTCTGGCAACATTTTTATATATTTTATATGACTGTTATTGTCACTGCTCTGATGATACACCTATTCTGATTAAAGTCGGACTGGCCCACCAGAGTTCCAGAGGATCCTCCAGTGGTCCCAGGCTCTGACACTATAGTGCGCCCCAAACGTCCATAAAAAAAACAAAAACATTTGGAGCTGACTTTTGAGCTAATCACTTGCCTCTAGGGTCTATCTCTATGATTGAAAACTTTTTTGACTTTAGAAATTAAATAAAGGTTAGGCCCCAAGAATAATCCCTCTGGTGGGCCCAGGGAACCCTAGTCAGACACCTATTCTGAACATTACAATGACCCACATAGGGATTTTACAAAAATAAATCCTCAAGTACATCTGTTTTTCTCCATTTAGGTATAAAGATGTCTTTCTCCTTTAATTATAGTGATATGGAAGCTTTTTTGAGGAGAGACCTCAGTTCTCAGTAGAGTTTTTACAAAGTGTTAAGTCTTGGTGACTTACCAACTTGTATCACTCCTTGCAGTGTGTAGATGAAAGCGGTCCATCCTGTAAATTAACAAGAAAGAACATTATGAAGTAATGCTGCATATATACTAGAACTTCACAAACCAAACTTTTTCATCATAACAGAGAATTATGGATGACTAGCAGAGTCATGACTGAATGGCTCACCATCAATGGTCATAGAATCAGCTGAGCTCCTCTACCCCATAAATAAAACAGATCTAACATGCGCCAACATCAGTATGTTACCGCATTAAGCAGCTAGTGTTACTCGGTTAACCTGACAGTGTAACAAGCTGTGCACACAGTTAGGCCTCATGCACACAAACGTTTTTTGGTTCGGCATCCGAGCAGCAATTTTTGTGGCTGGGGCTGTTGCTCTGTTCCGTAGCCCCGCCAAAAATAAATAAATAATAGAACATGTCCTATTCTTGTCCGATTTGCGGATAATAATAGGCATTTCTATTTATGGGCGGCCCATTCCATTCCGCAAATTGCAGAACGCACATGGGCGGCAATTTGCAGACCACAAAACATGGCATGGTCGTGTGCATGAGGCCTTAAACTAAGGCTAGTTTTACACTATCGTTTAGTATCCGGAAGGGAATAGTCTGCTGGATCTCTCTGCATTCCGGCATTGCCAGAAGCTGAGGCATTAATATCCGGCTCCATTAACTATAATGGGGACTGGAGGAGATCCGGCCGCAACCTGGCAAACATGTCGAGAATCGGCCGGACACGCATCGTATTTCATCTGGCCGATTGTCGGCATATTTGCGTGGATGTTGCCAGATCTCCGCCAGTAAACTTTTTAGTTAATGGGGCTGGACAGCGATGCCTCAGCTTCTGGCAATGCTGGAATGAAGAGACATCCGGCAGGGAACAGCATGCCGGATACTAAGCCCTAGTGTGAAACTACCCAAGCCAGCAAGATAAGCTTGTGTGTCAACGCTCCAAGAGTTATTTTAATGTCTGCTACATCTGTATACAGCATGCCCTTTTGTTGTCATCTTATGCAATGTTTTAAGGTGGATTTACACGGGCAGACTAGCAGCAGATTGTCGGGAAAGAAACATTCCTCCCCGATAGTCAGCTGCTCTTTAAGTGGATGTTTACATGCAGCGATCACCTCCACAGTATGAGGGCGAGGGGTTACTATTGCGATCGCTCGTCCTCATACATCATTGTTTCTGGGCAGCAGATCGCTGTTTAGACCGCACGTTCTGATGCCCAGAAATGATCATTTATGTGCCTGCACTAACGATCATTTCACCAGATGAACTAACAATTTGCTTGTTCATCAGCTGCCCAATTATCTGCCTATCTAAATCCACCTTTAGGGCTGTATTACACCAAGAGATTATCTGACCAATTTCTGTCCAATCAGACCAATAGTTGGTGCGTATAACAAAAGATCTGTGTGTGTAAATGGCCATCTGACCAATGATTGGTGTAATACAGCCCTTAGAGTAGTGGTCCCCAACCAATGGTCCCCTGCTGTGTGTCTTGCCACAGGAGTCTTGAGTCATGACCATATTTACTGACAACCAATGTTATCGCAGATATTTTTAATAATAGTGTCAGATTTCATACAAAAACCCAGTATTATATACAATCTTTAGTACTTTAGTAACATCAAATAAGTTGTAAAACAGTCACAAGAAGGCAGGTATTTGGTGGTCAGGAGTACATATACATGGTATCCAACAGGGGGCACCGTTATAATGAAGTAAGGAGACTATAGCACAACTGGAGCATTTTTGTAACAAAAAGTACTGTAAATTAAAAAAGTACCATATTTTTCGCCCCATAAGTGTCTTATATGCGTCTTATGGGGCGAATACTAATGAGCGCTTCTATTATGGAAGCGCTCATTAGTACAGGAGGACCAGGAATCTGTGAAGGCTCTGTACTCACCGCTTCCTGTTCCTCGGCTGTCAAGGCTGCACACAGTGTGAGGGCGCTCTGTGACCTCATGCTATGCGCGTCAGATCACAGCACAGCTGGCGGCAGGAGGAAGAGGATCGCGATGAAGGTGAGGAGCGGCGGCGTCCAGGAGCAGGAGAGGTAAGTGTTTTTTTTATTTTATAAAGCATGAGGCTGCTGGGGGCATAATGGGGGCTGAGAGGCATAAGGGATGATTATGGGGGCTGATGAGAGGCATGGGGCTCTTATCAGAGGTCTGATTGGAGGTCATTTACATTGGGGTCTGAGCTGAGGTCTGATTTGAGGTCTTATTGAGGTCTGATTAACATTGGGGGTCTGATTGGGGCTGTCATCTGAGGTATGATTAATATTGGGGGTCTGATTGGTGGTCTGACCTGAGGTCTAATGAAAAAATTTTTTTTCTTATTGTCCTCCTCTAAAACCTTTTAAAATATGGTAACTAGCTTTTCATGCCGAACTAAATTTTCAGAACATTTAATGGTGTCACAACCCCTTTAAAATCTCTGTCTTTCATTTTTGAGCTGAAAGTGACCTAAAACCATCACTTAAAGTTGAATGTGGCTCATAAAGCATAAAACGTTGGGAACCTTTGTATTAAAAAATCATAATCAACCATACTTGGATGTAGTAGAGTTAACACTCATGATTTATGAGATGTGTTATCTAAACTAAATGCATTAAGCAAACACCTTCAATTGCTTTTCAATGGCTTTTGTCTCAAGATAACGCAATTAGTTAAGAAATTTGAGTTAAGAGCTGGAGTGCTAGTATATTATAGAGACCCAATAATAAGAAAAATACAGTTATTATTACCATGTATACCCCCGCCAATCTTCTGCTTTCCCTAGGCCGGGTTACGTCACATTCATCGGTCACGTGGCCTAGACGCAGCTCAGCCCCATTCAAGTGAATCGGGCTGAGCGCAATACCAAGCACACCGCTATACAATGTACGGTACTGTGCCTGATAAGCTGCGAGAAGGCACCGGCGCCCACAGGAGTCCTGGTGCCTTCTCAAACCGCTGATTGGCGGGGGTCCCGGGTGCCAGGCCCTCACTAATAAAATACTGATGACCTATCCTGCGGATAGGTCATCATTTATAAAGTCCTGGAAAACCCTTTTAATGACCTATACTAAGGATAGATAATCAATATCAAAAGACTGAAAATCTCTTTAAAGTAGCTATTCTACCTCTTAAAGCTGTGGCCATTTTGGACAATGTGAACTATAGAGGAACTAGAACAAAGCTGTGGCATTTTTAAACACCAGTGATAGTTATGGAAGATCAAAGGCTGAAGAGCTCCTCTTGACAAGGTTAGGTTAAGAAGGGAATTTACTTAACAGTTCAGCTCAGTTTTAGGTGAACATTTGTTCTTTTCTGCCTGTTCATAGCTGGTACAAATTATGTTAATATGGTAGGTTATCTAATATTATAATTATAAGTAATAACATGAAGAATGAAAAGTGGACAAAAATACAATAATAATGCAAAATAAGTTCTAACAAAATGCAGAATAATCTAAAATCTTCTCAACTGTAATTCTTTATATTTAGATATTGTTACAACTATTTCAAGCATTTCATCAAACAAGAGAAGCATTGATGAGAATGCAAAATTATGCAGTTAAACAAGAGGGTATGGAAAGAGAAAATACAATAACCAGTTTTTACAGATATGGACCATCAACCTATAGACATGGAGCTAAAATGTTCGTGATCCATTATTCAATGTGCTATGACCAGATAAAAATGTGTACTTGGCAATTGCAGATTAGGGCCAAAGACGCACCTATTGGGGCCTGCCCAGATTCTTCTCTAGTGCACTCCCAGACAGTACAGACAGGTAATTGCTCATCTGGCTTTAACTCCTTCAGGACCCTGCCATATTTCACCTTAAAGGGGTTATCCCATCTTAGACAATGGGGGCATATCGCTAGGATATGCCCCCATTGTCTGATCGGTGCGGGTCCAGACCCGCACCTACATGGAGAACAGAGCAGGGAAAGTTGAGGAGGGCGCACTGCGCATGCGCAGCCTCCCTCTATTCATTTCTATGGAGCCGCCGAAAATAGCCGAGCGCTGGCTCGGCTATTTCAGTCGGCCCCATAGAAATGAATGGGAGCGGTGGCCGCGCATGTGTGGTATGCTCCAATTCACTTCAATGGGAGAGGCTGCGCCTGGTGGTGGATGGACCCCGGGAAACCCGGGGTCCTCCAGCTACAACTCTCCCCGACTCCATTCTCCTTGTAGGTGCGGGTCCCAGAGGATATGCATCCTAGCGATATGCCCCCATTGTCTAAGATGGGATAAGCCCTTTTAGGACCAGGCCATTTTTTGCAAATCTAACATGTGTCACTTTATGTGGTGATAACTTTAAAACACTATTATTTATCCAAGCCATTCTGAGATTGTTTTCTTGTCACATATTGTACTTCATGACAGTGGTAATTTTGAGTCAAAATATAAAAATTTTATTTATAAAAAAAATACAAAATTTACCAAAAATGTGGAAAAATTCTAAAATTTTTATTTCTCTGCTTTTAAAACAGATAGTGGTACCTCCTAAAATAGTTAGTACTTTACATTTCCCATATTTCTACTTCATGTTTGGATCATTTTGTAAATGACATTTCTTTTTTGGGATGTTAAAAGGCTTAGAAGTTTAGAAGCAAATCTTAAAATTTTAAAGAAAATTTCCAAAACCACTTTTATAGGACCAGTTCAGGTCTCAAGTCACTTTGTGAGGCTTACATAATGGAAACCACCCATAAATGGCCCCATTTTAGAAACTACACCCCTCAAGGTATTCAAAACTGATTTTACAAACTTTGGTGTTCCACAAGACTTAAGTCACACCACCGATTTCAATTATATTCAATTACAATTATAGCACACTTTCTGTAAATCCAATAAACTTCATTTCACTTCTCAAATATCACTGTGTGTGTCTCCTATATGATCTATTTAACTGACATTTTTTATCGCAACAACCAACGATTTATACAGGAAAATCATGACGATTAACAAGGTTGCCCAAACTTTCGCATCCCACTGTACGTGCACACGACCGTGCTGTTTTTTTTGCGGTCCGCAAACCGCGGATCCGCAAAAAACGGAAGCCGCCCGTGTGCCTTCTGCAAAGGCCCATTGTAGACATGCCTATTCTTGTCCGCAAAACGGACAAGAATAGGACATGCTCTATTTTTTTTGCGGGGCCACGGAACGGAGCAACGGATGGGGACACGGAGCACACGGAGTGCTGTCCGCATCTTTTGCGGCCCCATTGAAGTGAATGGGTCCACACCCGAGCCGCAAAAACTGCGGCTCAGATGCGGACCCGAAAAACGGTCGTGTGCATGAGGCCTAATAGTCATTTTCTAATAGACTGTGTTGGTTCCTTTGGATCAAGTGGATTTTCAGAAAATTTCTCTGTGGAAGGAGTTTCTTCTTGGACAATTTCTTTCAAACACAACTTGAGACGGTTGTGGTGCACTATTTGTGGTGCTCTGTTCTCTTTGATGATTACGTAGAGATCAGTCTCAGGATTGGGAATAGCTGTTATAATGTAGGGTTCTCTTTCCCATTTACTATCCAGCTTAGGGCTCTTTCACACCTGCGTTATTGTCTTCCGGCATAGAGTTCCGTCGTCGGGGCTCTATGCCAGAAGAATCCTGATCAGGATTATCCTAATGCATTCTGAATGGAGAGAAATCCGTTCAGGATGCATCAGGATGTCTTCAGTTCCGGAACGGAACGTTTTTTGGCCGGAGAAAATACTGCAGCATGCTGCGCTTTTTGCTCCGGCCAAAAATCCGGAACACTTGCCGGATCCGGCCTTAAGCTAAACTTCGTTTCAGCGCATTGCCGGAGCCGACATTTAGCTTTTTCTGAATGGTTACCATGGCTGCCGGGACGCTAAAGTCCTGGCAGCCATGGTAAAGTGTAGCGGGGAGCGGGGGAGCAGTGTACTTACCGTCCGTGCGGCTCCCCGGGCGCTCCAGAGTGACGTCAGGGCGCCCCACGCTCATGGATGACGTGTCGCATGAATCACGTCATCCATGCGCATGGGGCGCTCTGACGTCATTCTGGAGCGCCCCGGGAGCCGCACGGACTGTAAGTATACCGCTCCCCCGCTCCCCGCTCCTACTATGGCAACCAGGACTTTAATAGCGTCCTGGGTGCCATAGTAACACTGAACGCATTTGGAAGACGGTTCCGTCTTCAAATGCTTTCAGTACACTTGCGTTTTTCCGGATCCGGCGGGCACCTCCGGCAACGGAAGTGCACGCCGGATCCCAACAGCGCAAGTGTGAAAGAGGCCTTACTAGTGCGATGATTATTTTTTAGGCACACATGGTAATCAATTTTTAAGGGTTCTGCTTTTGCAAACTGATCATAGTCTTTCTGTTGCTTTTGGAGTGCATTCGCCATGTGGATTTGGACAATCTTTTGGGCATCAGCTAGGCGTTTTTGATGTTCACTGACCCAATCTATTTGTGGTAAAGGATTGATGGAATCTGGAACTTGAGATCTGCAGGTAAATCTGGAAATCTGGATTTCCAGTGCTGTCCGCATCTTTTGCGGCCCCATTGAAGTGAATGGGTCCGCACGCGAGCCGCAAAAAACTGCGGCTCGGATGCGGACCAGAACAACAGTCGTGTGCATGGGGCCTAATCTGAAGGATATTTACTGAAGGCTTGATGATGTTCCTTTACGACTTTTAAGACTCCTTCAATTTGTTCCTCAGGTGTAGAAGTATCTCCCACATTGAGTTCTGTCCACCATGATGTATTTAGAGTACAATTTTGAATATTCAGCTTCAGCTAAGTAGACTGTTCAGTCGCAGCTGCAGGTACAATGATAACATCTTGAAAAGTGACTTGTAACAACTGAGAAACAGGGTGGTGCTTCGTCAAAGCTATACTGCTCCTACTTAAGTTCAGGAGACGAATTGGCACTTTACCTTGAGAAACGGTCACTAGGCTTCTTGCAGCTCAGGCTAGAGGATGGTCCTCTAGCTTGATAAGTTCTACTAGGGCTTGGTAGTCTTGACCTTGAATTCCAAGAGCAGCTCGGCACCATAAGAGTGTTTCAGTATTGGGTTCCAGTATCACTGGTTGGTTACCTTTTGATGCGAGCACAGCAAATCTCTCCTTTCTCATTAGCAAATTTCTGTTGTGCACTTAATACACGGATGGTCTGTTGTATCACCTTTTTGGAGCTAGGTGAAGCGGTAGGCATGGACTTGTGTAAAGCTTTAAGCATTTCAGTATAACAGTTCCTAAGGATGGTTATTCCTAGGACTACTGGAGGGTTGTTATCTTCCCTAACTTGCACAACAATGATACCTTGTTGGGGTAGTGTGGTTCCTCCCACTTGAAGAGTTTGCTCCCAGTACCCATGCACTGGCACAGATTTGCCGTTGCTGGCTATAATGCTCAGCCAGGATTCTGGTGGCTGTGTCAGCTGGTCGTGGTCCCAGTATTTCTCAAATGCAGTCTGTTGGATAGTTGTGACTTGAGACCCGGTATCCAATAACGCAACCAAGGGAACACCATTGATTCGGAGAACCACTTCTGGACAGGATCCTACATATCTGGGCATCCAGCTAGGATCTTCTGGACCTACTGCTCTACCTCCTGAGGGGCGGTCCTTGGCCTCCGGGGTCGTCCTTTTAACTGCCAGCACATCATTTCTGTATGACCTGGCTTGTGACAGTATCTATAAATGGGTCACTTTGGCTCGTTAAAGCGGTCAGTGGGGCATCTACCAGAGTTTCTGGGATAAGTCTCTTTATAATCGGGAGGGAAATGTTTCCTTGGTGACGATGTCTCATCCTCCAGCAATAAGGGTTTCTCCCACTGTTCTAGTTTTTGGCATACTTTCTCCAGACTTTTGGTTAGGAAGTTAACCTGTTCTGTCAGCAACTGCATCAGGAACCGGAGCTTGGGCTTCCTGACTGGCTAAAGGAGGACATTTTGGAGACATAGCTGACTTATTCACAGACATTTCAGCAGGCCTAGCAGGCTCTGGTTGCGGGTCTTTCCCCAGAATACTGATAACTAGCTCTTTGAAGTCTAGGAAGGTAGAACTTGGGTGCTGTGCAGCTAACATCTTTAACTGGCTCTTTAAGGTTTCTGTCCTAACTTTAATGAATTGTTCTCTCAGTGTTTTATCTTGATCCTCTGCTTCATGGGGGTCTACCTGTATAACAGCTCGCAGGGCTTCCTGTAAGGATAATGCAAAGTCTCTGCGTGACTCACCGGGCTGCTGTCTCTTACAAAAGTATCTCATCTTGACCTCGGATACAGTCCTGGGTTCAAAAGTGGTGTAGAGTCGTTTAAATATCTGCTCCATTGTTTTACAATACAACCTGTATTGTAATGCATTGGCTGTCAGATTTTATGCCGACAGCCTGCCTGTGAGACCCAGCCTAAGAGCTGGATCTCACAGGCTTCTGTAGAAGGCAAGCCCCGATGCCTATGGAAGGAATCGGGCTTGCCTTCTCAGTCATCGGTTTCCCACCACTGCAGCACGGGGACCCGATGGAGATGCGAAGGACACCCCTACACTCCACGAACCTCTGCATGCCGTGGTCAGCTTTGAGTGCGGCATACAAGGGGTTAATACGCCGGCATCAGTGTTTTCACCGCTGCCAGCGTATGCAGCAGGAGCCCGGCTGTCAGTGACTGTCGGGTCCGTGCTGCTGATCGAGGGGGTGCGGAAGCCTGTGTGTACATGTATGGTGCTGGTCTTTAAGTACCGTCCACCAGCACCGTACATGTACGGCGGGGGTCCTTAAGGGGTTAAAGCCTTGTAGGAATGATTAGGTAAAGGAGAAATAATGGTGCAGATATACTAAACATGTAGATAGCATAAACTTAGACTCACAAGACCCGCATCACATTTATCACAGGGGCTTAGGCTGGATGATAAATCTGGTGCAGGGATAGACACTTTGTATCTAACTTTATACCATCTATTGGGCATATATTCTAATTTTTAGACAGATTGCAGGAATATACATATTAGTAAATCTGAGCAACTATTCTCTTTACACTAATACACAGATGTATTGTAAATTATTGAGGAAATACTGCACCTGCCTCAACTCATGTCAACTCTATTAACTGTAATACGGAGGGGGTGGTTTATGTAATCAAATGCATCACTTGTGATTATGTATGTTGGCAGTACGAGCAGGAAATTTAAAGCTAGACTTTGTGAATTATATTACCAACCTTAATACTACGGGTGTTTCTAATGCGGCTAATCATTTTATTAATAAGCACAGTAGGAGGACGGATAGTTTCCATACCTATGCTTTTGAAAAAGTGTCCATGCCACCTAGAGGTGATGATTACAAGCATAAAATCCTCCTACGTGAAGCATATTGGATCCTGAAACTAAACACCTGGGTTCCTATGGGACTTAATTTAAAAAAGGAACTTATGTATTTATATCAACATTAGGTCAATAAGTCAATATATGTAATAATAGTGACATGAGTTGAGGCAGGTGCAGTATTTCCTCAATCCTTTTTTTTTATTTAAATAAAAAAAAAATATATATATATATTTTTTTAAATACATATTTTTTTTTTTTAATCCACAAATTCATCATGTATAAGTGAAGGATCACGAAGCAAAGCTATTTTGCCCACTTGGACTAGCTACCATTAACCTATAACTCATTATTATTAATTTTAATTGTTTTAACTACACTGCTTGTCCAAAAAAAAAGTCACCACCTTGATTTAACTAAGCAAATAGTTATGAGCCTCCTATTGGATAATTACTGCATGGGTGATTATCTTTCAGCTAGCAATAAGTTATTTAACCCCAACTGGTGCAATGAGTTGCTTCTCATTTCTTAAACAACCATGTCGGAAGACACATTTCGTGGTTGTGGAAAGATGTTAGTCTGTCAAATCATTGGCATGTTTCAAGCAGAGAAAACATCTAAGGAGATTGCAGAAACTACTAAAATTGGGTTAAGAACTGTCCAACGCATTATTAAAAACTGGAAGGATAGTGGGGACCCATCGTATTCAAGGAAGAAATGTGGCAGGAAAAAAATCCTGAATGATCGTGATCGGCGATAACTTAAACGTTTGGTGAAATCAAATAGAAGAAAAACAATAGTATAGAACCCAGGGCTATGTTTAATAGTGAAAGTAAGGGGGGGGGGGGGGCGTGGTCTGCCGGCATGGAGTAAAGACGCTCGCTGAAGAGCTCCCTTGCCATCCTGTTGAAAAATCCTGATTTCATTACCTCCTTCGATTTCTTGTGGACCCGATTAGGGTGTGAGACCCAACAGAAACCTCCGGTAGACAGCGGAAGGTAGCCGGCGGAAGTCCCGCTACGCTCGTGGTGGAGAAGTGTGCAGAGGAAGGTCCGTGCACTGAGCGGAGCGGCCATCTTGCGGCGGGTCGGATCGCGCTGGTAAGAGCAGTCAGCGTGCTGCAGAGACCCTGAGTTTGCAGCCGCAGGGTGCGCCTGGTAGTGAGAACGGAGATCCAGGGCAGCACAAGGGAGGACTGCAGAAGGACCATCCCGCTCCTTAGTATGAGCAGCAGGTGAGCCAGAAAGATAGGGAGACTCAGTGGGAGTAGAATCAGTGAGCCCGGCTGTGCAGGAGACGCGGTGAACACCCTGTGAAGCGGCTGGAGGCACAACAGTAAAGGGCCCTTGAATTATCCAGAGGGGCTGAGTGATCTGCAGTTACAGGGGCTGATAATAGCGTCACGCATCAGGTGGCTCAAAGACCCCCACTGAGGCATAGGCGAGCCGATAATCAGTGGACTCTGACCAGTATCACTGTGTGAGACCTCTCCAGATCCATCTCCTGGACAAGGACTGTGTATTTGGTGGCTGTGTATGAAGGCAGATCCTCTTTTCTAAGTACTTATGGGCCGCAAAATTGCGACATCAGCAAGTCTTACTCCAGGGAAGGAGTTAGTAGATAACATGAGCCTGACAGACATGGAGACAGAGTAGTGCACGTCTTCAGGCCCTGAGACGCAGGCTGATGATAAGATAATGTCGGCCATTGCAGCATGTCAGGCAGTCCTGAACACAAAGATTGACCATCTACAGAGTGATATCAACTGTCTGCGCCATGATATGCATAAAATGAGAGATCGTATCACTGAAGTGGAGCGTCGCCTCGGTGATGTGGAGGATTCTGCAAATGTTACCTCTACAACTACTAGGAACTTACAACAACAAGTAAAAATCCTAATGGCGCGTGTGGAAGACGCAGAGAACCGCAATAGAAGGAATAATGTCAGAATCCTGGGCCTGCCTGAACGGGTGGAGGGGTCCAACTCAGAGGAGTATGCTGAGCAGCTGATTTGTATGGTGTTGGCTCCTATTGATCTGTCATCCAGCTTTGTGGTTGAGAGGGCCCACAGAATTCCTACGAGGCCTTTACCGCCTGGAGTTGCCCCACGACCTTTTATAATGCGGATTCTGAACTACAGAGACCGAGACGCTATCTTAGCGGCCGCCAGACGCAAGAAACATGTCCAGGTGGACAATGCGAGAGTCTCCTTTTATCTGGATTTTACAACAGAAGTACAGAAGCAACGTCTCCGGGAGCTTGATTAAATATGCCATGATATACCTGGCCAAGCTGAGGATCCAGGAGGGAGATAGATCCAGGTTCTTCCAAACTCCAGAAGAGGAGGCTGACTGGATAGATCAACAGCGTCCGCGATGACATGTGACGGCGCAGGCTGCAGGGACTCTAGCAAGCAACTGACGGCCAGGAGGGGCCACAGATTTATTAGTCCTGTCAAGCTGAGGTTGTTTACTCAGGCTCATTGTCGTTGCGCCTGTTAGCGTAACTGGCAGGACTGACTCTAACATTGTGTTACGGGATATCCTTACGGACAAGGGTTAAGCTCTACTTAGATTTAGATAGTTCTTTCTTTGTATTGAATATTACTGATAGACTCAAGTTCCATGCTGGGTCATGTTCTAGCTAGATACACTGTATTCCTTTAGTCTATAAAGCACAAGTTTCTGTTTAGGGAATTGAAGCTTAGACAGGTTGGGGAATGTCTGGGCAGGGTGGGTATGGAATGGGAAGTTTTGGTGGGTTTATTGTGTTGTGTGCGTGCATGTATGAATGGGGCAGTGACACTGGGGTACCAGGAAGACGAAGAAGTTTTAGAAATGTGAAGATATGGCGGTATGCAAGCTGATCTCCTGGAATGTCTGGGGCTTGAATGACAAGGTTAAAAGAGCATTAGTTGTATGAATGTGTAGAGTGAATCTCTAAATCGCACATCCTCATACCTATGCTTCTGATATACAACTGTTTATGAATTATCAGCATTTCTTATGATAAAACATGGCTATATAGTGATGCTATCAATCATTTGCTGTGCACTATGAAGAGACAATTAGTATACAGTTTGATCAAAGCGCATAGGCCCACTTACCGCGACAAGGGTGTCTCTAGTTTAAGTGGGAACCTACTCTAACCATGGCGCAGAGCCGTGCGGCGACCACCACGCCTCCACATCGCTCCAGCAGGCAACGGGATCCGGCAGCCGCATAGCAGCCCCACTGTACAGTGAGGCCGCATGGGCCCCGGGTCCCATCACTCCACCAGCACGGCATAGAAGCAGAGACGGCCGCCGTCCAGCGCCGCATGTGCACTATAAAGAGACAATTAGTATACAGTTTGATCAAAGCGCATAGGCCCACTTACCGCGACAAGGGTGTCTCTAGTTTAAGTGGGAACCTACTCTAACCATGGCGCAGAGCCGTGCGGCGACCACCACGCCTCCACACCGCTCCAGCAGGCAACGGGATCCGGCAGCCGCACAGCAGCCCCACAATGCAGTGAGGCCGCATGGGCCCCGGGTCCCATTACTCCACCAGCACGGCACAGAAGCAGAGACGGCCGCCGTCCAGCGCCGCATGTGAACTGGTGCAAATGGCTCACCTGTTCACAGCCTCTCAGGAACTCCAACTGAGATGTGGTAGGAATTTATAAACCCTTTGCAGACTTCTGCTAATTAAAAAGCACCTGATCCACATGGGGAGGAGTGCTGATTCAGGGGAGGGGGGAAAAGAATGGTATAGCATAAATTGTATGAATATGTAGAGTGAATCTCTAAATCGCACATCCTCATACCTATGCTTCTGATATACAACTGTTATTAATAATCAGCATTTCCTATGATAAAACATGGCTATCCCCATAGTCAGCACTCCTCCCCATGTGGATCAGGTGCTTTTTAATTAGCAGTAGTCTGCAAAGGGTCTATAAATTCCTACCACATCTCAGTTGGAGTTCCTGAGAGGCTGTGAACAGGTGAGCCATTTGCACCAGTTCACATGCGGCGCTGGACGGCGGCCGTCTCTGCTTCTGTGCCGTGCTGGTGGAGTAATGGGACCCGGGGCCCATGCGGCCTCACTGCATTGTGGGGCTGCTGTGCGGCTGCCGGATCCCGTTGCCTGCTGGAGCGGTGTGGAGGCGTGGTGGTCGCCGCACGGCTCTGCGCCATGGTTAGAGTAGGTTCCCACTTAAACTAGAGACACCCTTGTCGCGGTAAGTGGGCCTATGCGCTTTGATCAAACTGTATACTAATTGTCTCTTTATAGTGCACAGCAAATGATTGATAGCATCGCTGTATAGCCATGTTTTATCATAAGAAATGCTGATTATTAATAACAGTTGTATATCAGAAGCATAGGTATGAGGATGTGCGATTTAGAGATTCACTCTACATATTCATAAAAGAGCATTAGTGTTTAACTATGTTAAAAAATATAACCCTGATGTTCTTATTTTTCAGGAAACTCATCTCAAGGGGTCAAAGGTTCTAGCAGTGAAGCGACCATGGGTGGGAAGCAGGTACCATGCTACATACTCCAACCGTGCCAGGGGGGTGTCTATTTTGGTTAGTAAAACTCTTCCGTTTCAGCTGATCTCCGTGCACATAGATCCATCCGGGAAATACGTGATGTTACAGGCTACTATTAGAGGTTGTGAAGTAGTACTGATTGGTGTTTATGTCCCGCCACCATTTAGGAAAGAATTGCTTGACCAAATTATGGGCAGGGTGGTGATGCTCCCTGTGGTTCCTATTTTCATTTTGGGAGATTTTAACGCAACACTTGATAGCCAGTTAGACAGGTTTAGGCCATCTCTAAGACACGATGCGGCTCTATTACGTTGGGCGCAGGCTCATGGTCTTGAGGAAATATGGAGAAGTTTATATCCAGATGGGAGACAATACTCTTGCCACTCGGCTTCGGCTCACTCCTTGTCCCGGATTGATTTGGCCTTTACGAATCGGCCCGGGGTACCATGGGTGAAGGCGGCTGAGTACCTGCCGAGAGGAATTTCAGACCATGCTCCCCAACAGATTACATTGTCTCTTCCAGTTAGTGTCACTAGATCTGCTTGGCGACTGAACCCAGTGTGGCTGGAGGTCCTCCCGGTTAGGACAGCATGTCTGGAAGCAATTTCAACATATTGAGAAATTAATGAGGGATCCTCTACTCCTCGCGAGTGAAATTGGAGGGAACAATGACCCAGACTGAACAGGCATATCTCGTTGACCCCACTCCAGAGCACTATGTGCTCTGGTTGTTGGCTCAAAGGCAATATGCACTATACTTGACTGAATTCACAAAAAGACTACTAGCTCAGAAACAAACCATTTTCTCAGATGGAGACAAGAGTAGTAAGGCGCTGGCGTACTTGGCTAGGGTGGAGACCCCACAAACAGTAGTGGCTGCCATTAGGAATGAGAGGGGGCATATATTTACCACGCCGGAAGAGGTTTGCAGTCAATTTGCCACTTATTATTCGACACTCTACAGCTCCAAAACGAATAAGAACGTAGCAGAAATCTCACGATTCCTAGAGACCGTCCCTATGAAAAGGCTCGCACACGAGGATAGACAGATGTTGGATGGCCTGATTACCCCGTTAGAAGTCCAAACTGCCATCAAGTCAATGGCAAAGGGAAAGACTCCTGGTCCGGACGGCTTCCCGGTTGAGTGGTATCTGTTTCAGGTGGAGGAGGTGAGCAAAAGACTCTGCAACCTCTATAAACAAGCGCTAGAGTGCGGATCTCTACCAGTTTCCTTTTCCGAAGCCACCATAGTGGTCATACACAAGGCCGGGAAACCGCCGGATCAGTGTAGCTTGTATAGACCCATTTCACTGATTAACTCAGATGCCAAAATCTTGGCAAAAGTGTTGGCTAACAGATTGTCGTTAGTTATCTTGGAGATGGTGGGGATGGACCAATCGGGTTTTATGCCCGGGAAGGTGACGGATATTAATCTGAGACGTCTTTTTACCAATCTCCAGGTGATGCACGATAATGCAGGAAATAGGGCAATTGCCTCCCTTGACAACGAGAAGGCATTTGATTCGGTGGAGTGGGGGTTTATGTGGGCAGTGCTGGAGAGGTTAGGGATCCCCCAATCCTTCCTCCGATGGCTGCACATGCTATATGCGTGTCCGACAGCCAGAGTCCGGGTCAATGGACACCTATCCAGACCGTTTGCACTGCGGAGGGGCACCAGACAGGGGTGTCTACAGTCACCTCTTCTGTTTGCATTGGTGATTGAACCCCTCTCGATCACTATTGGAAACAGCCCTGAGATATGGGAATGGGAGATTGCGGGTGTCTCTGAAAGAATCTCGCTGTACGCGGATGACATGTTGGTCTACTTGGAAAATGTGGGTCCCTCGCTGGAAGCCCTTCTACAGACTGTTGACTCCTATGGGTCATTTTCAGTACTCAGGGTCAACTGGTCGAAATCGGCACTATATCTAGTGGACGACATCCCCCACTCAAGTATATCAGCCAAGTCCTCTCTGCAGATAGTGGACAAATTCACCTACCTGGGGATTGTGATTCATAAGGATGTTACCCAATTTAATATACTAAATGTGCAGCCCGTGGTGCAGTATGTTACACAGAAGCTGAAGGCCTGGGAGTCGTTGCCATTGTCCCTGATTGGACGGATTCATGTCTATAAGATGGTGCTCCTACCCAAGCTGCTGTACTTGTACAGAGCAGCTCCACTAATGTTGCCTAAGTCTCACTTCCAAAGTTTGGAGCGGTTGATATCGCCCTTCCTATGGAATAAATCTGTGCCCCGTATAGCTAGGGATACTTTACGAGCCCCATATGAAAGAGGAGGGTTGGCGCTGCCTGACCTATACCTTTATTATATTGCAATGCAACTAAACTATGCGGCTTGGTGGATCAAGGCGGATTCACACAATCCAGCGGTGGTGTTGGAGGTAGCCCTGATAGGTTCATATGAGGACATGACGCATCTAGTATATCGGGCAGGGAAGTTCCAGGTGAAGCATCTCACTACACTTATGACGGGGGTAATTAAGGCTTGGAATGTTTTTGTGGTAGGAAAGAGAAGAACCGAACAAAGTAATGTTAAGTCACCAGTGATGCCTTTATGGGGCAATCCTAAACTAGTGGAATTATCTGCTCTGCCTGACTTTGTGTTCTGGCCTAAGATAGGTATCAAGTACCTTACTCAACTTTATGATGAGGGGG
The DNA here is from genome assembly GCF_905171765.1 of Bufo bufo. NCBI lineage: Eukaryota > Metazoa > Chordata > Amphibia > Anura > Bufonidae > Bufo > Bufo bufo. Next base: position 90,605,923 of record NC_053391.1, read on the forward strand.
TCTTCAAAACGTTCTCGGCTTTAAAGAAAAAATATAGAATACCGCGGACCTCCTTTTTCAGGTATTTGCAGCTGCGGCATGCCTGTGAAGCACAATTTGGGAGTGGTCCCCTGAAGATAGAATATAGTGCGGTAGAAAAGATAGCCAGAAGGGCGACTCACTACAAAATGGTCTCATCCTTCTACGGGTACCTCATCTCATCCAGACCTTCGCCGCTAGCGAGGGCTTTTCTCAGATGGCGGGTGGACATACCCATACTGGAGACCTCACATGAGAAAGAGCTGACGGCCTCATGGAGAAAGTCAGTGATTGGTGCACGGGATCAGCTGATTCAGAATAAATGGCTACACAGAGTATATCTCACCCCTGTACGCCTTGTGCGTATGCGCAAACTCGATTCAGATACTTGTACACGTGAGATGGGGGGAAGGTGACTTCCATATGATTTGGGATTGCTCGGTTATTCAGGATTTCTGGAGGGCGGTGCAAAGGTACCTTAATGATAGGTTAGGGCTTCCAGGGGCGGTCGCACCAGAGGTTTGCCTGTTGGGTTTGGTGAATGATATCCTTCCGACAAAATAGGATAGAATTCTGTGCAGGTTATTATTGTTTTACGCAATAAAGTCGATGCTGCTCAACTGGAAGCCTCCTAAAGCGCCGATTGTATCACACTGGATTCAAATTGTCAACGAGGCCCTTCCCATGTATAAATTGACGTATGAAGCTAGAGGGGTTCCGGAGAAATTCCAGAAAACTTGGGGAACTTGGTTAAATGCAAATTCAACGTCAGAAAGTTGAACTACATCAGCTAGGAATGGTCCGAGTCACTGCCCGGGTGAATGAGTGCGTGAATGGGGTCCGATTGTAGACGCAAGTGGGGGGGAATACCACCAACGGTCTGGCTAATCTAACGAGTGAGCAATGATTTTGAGATGTATCCTATTTGCAATGACTGATAATGTTTCTCCTACTATGGTGGAATCTCCTTGTGTCTGTGTTTATGTTGAGTTTTATTTTACTTTAAAACTTTAAATAAAGCCTATTAAAAAAAATATATAGTGAAAGTAAGAGCATTTCCACACGCACAATGCAAAGGGAACTCAAGGGATTGGGACTGAACAGCTGTGTGGCCGTAAGAAAACCACTAATCAGTGAGGCAAACAAGAAAAAAAGGCTTCAATTTGCTAGGGAGCATAAAGATTGGACTCTAGAGCAATGGAGGAAGGTCATGTGGTCTGATGAGTCCAGATTTACCCTGTTCCAGAGTGATGGGCGCATCAGGGTAAGAAGAGAGGCAGATGAAGTGATGCACCCACCATGCCTAGTGCCTACTGTACAAGCCTGTGGGGGCAGTGCTATGATCTGGGGTTGCTGCAGTTGGTCAGGTCTAGGTTCAGTAACAGTATGTGCTCCAAAAATGAGGTCAGCTGACTACCTGAACATACTGAATGACCAGGTTATTCCATCAATGGATTTTTTCTTCCCTGCTGGCACGGGCATATTCCAAGATGACAATTCCAGGATTGTCTGTGAAGGTTCTCATTTATCCAGGTCATGGTATATCTGTAAAGAATAAATCAAGGCAACTGGACGTACTGTAGATTTCTTGAAAACGTTTCACTCGTTCTTCCAACGAGCTTTCTCAATTCTGAGTGACTGTACAAGAATTCTCTGGGAATAAATATGTAACTGAATCAACATCTGGTAATTATACCCAGCATGGGGTCAGAGGTATTTATACCCAGCATGGGGTCAAAGGTGTTGATTCTATTATCGTAATTGGAGTCAGTAGGTGATAAAGACTTCCCAGAAAAAGGTGTCAAGACAGCATTGTATGTGGCAGACAATAGATGTCTAACCTCCCCGCCTCTATTCAAGCTTGGCTTCTCAATTTTTACGTAGATGGCCTCCTTCACACCTCGTTTGTACCAATCGGCCTCCTTATCCAAAACACGGCTAAATCTTGACCAGAGGTTTTGGCTCTTCTATGCTGAGCCATACGCTGATGTAGTTGTTGTTTTGTTTCGCCAATATACAGTTCTGAGCATTTCTCATTGCAATGGACTGCGTACACAATGTTGTCCATCTTGTGTTTAATCTACAGTATGTCCAGTTGCCTTGATTTATTCTTTACAGATAATGCCAGGATTTATCGGGCTCAAATTGTGAAAGAGTGGTTCAGGGAGCATGAGACATCATTTTCACACATTGATTGGCCACCACAGTGTCCAGACCTTAACCCCATTGAGAATCTTTGGGATGTACTGGAGAAGGCTTTGCACAGCAGTCACTCTACCATCATCAATGCAAGATCTTGGTGAAAAATGAATGCAACACTGGATGGAAATAAATCTTGAGATATTGCAGAAGCTTATCGAAACAATGCCACAGTGAATGCATGCCGTAATCAAAGCTAAAGACGGCCCAATGAAATATTAGAGTGTGTGAGCTTTTTTTTTTGGGTGGCGACTTTTTTTTTGGACAGGCAGTGTATTTTTGAATAACGGTGTAGGGTGTCTGTTCACACCATGCGGTTTTTGGATCCGGTATGCTTGACCAGGGGAGGCGCTGTTCCTTATGTGCCAACAAGTATATATTCCTCTCTGTGATATTTAGATGGATTCTGCTGCATGCATGCTTTGGTGAAATGTATTTTAGTATTCAACATTTAAATGGGGGTGAAACTTGGTGAATTTGAACATGACAAGTGGTCTATAGTGTGCAGTCCGGCCCTGGGGTGTGTTATCTCCGCCCTTCAATTTTTACCCCTCCCCTTTCCCTCCCAATGGGGGATGGTGACTATTTCACCCCAGTAGCCGGACAACACATCAGGTTATGAGTAAGAACTGCTAAGTTCGAAACATGTTAACCGGGCGGTGGAGGGAGTTGTTGTCTGTTTAGCTGTATTTTAACCGAAGACAAATAAAGATAACGGCAACATGTACAACCCTGGATTCTGGAACTTCTTTTTTCTATAATAGAAAGTGCATGCTGGTCAAGTTACAACTCTGGCTGAAGGTAAAGGGCTAGGTCAAGAATTTGGCATGGGGGGGTGCCATTTCAATAGCCTTCAGCATGTGCTTCCCAGTGCCTAGCTACAAAGCACTGAGGGAAGAGGGGCCCCAGCAGAACTCTTGCACCAGGGCCCATGAGCCTTTAGCTACTCCATAGTACCCTTGCTCCAAAGCACTACAAATGGTGTCCAAATCATTTTATCATCTAGATGCCTATATGACTATTATATATCTACTAGTTTTCACAGTGTTAAGGATTCTTTCCTTTGAGGACTGGTGGCTATTCAACACATCCATTTTTATTTGCTCTTATAGCAGAAACAGAACCCTAATCAGTCTAAATATTACAGGGGTATTCCCATCTCAGACATTTTTGGCATGTCCCCAGGAGGTCCCCAAGCAGGGCCCCCATTTATGATGTCCATATACCCTAATACGGCTTATTGTGACACGACACATTTAGACAATCTATACAAATAATTCTGGACCACAAGGGAAACTGGAAATCATGGAGAACAAAACAAATATAAAGGAAACCTACCAACTCTATGCAAATAGCAACCATATGTTCAAAGAATATTTTGGTGATTAAGTTATTCTTTTAGCAATAGATATGTTCTATAGATTTTATGACAAATTTTATTACAACATAAAATGACATACGAGATTAGTTTAAAAACGGGCGTCTGTGAAGTTGAATGGTTGTAGGAAACCAGCACAACTGTAAAAGTAAAATACAGTTGTGCTGCAAATCAATAGATAAATAAATGAAAAATGATGTTTCTTTGGTCATGGAAAATCAAGCTCGTCTGTGGACAAATGAACTGTGTTCTCTACTTCCAGATATTCAGATAAACCCTTCTCATATGCCCTTTTAGGGCTGAAGCCAAGAGCCAAAACTGTGTCAACTGTAAGCAACAGAGCTCCATAAAGTTCTTTTAATTCAACGTGAAAGGAACATTCTGCTCCCATCAGAATCAGATGAGCATCAATTGTACCATTCAGTAACCATTATAAGTGCAGAACAGACCAAGCAACAACCGAGAGCTGAAACTCAATGTAAAAATCAACTAGTAGGACTACATGTAGTCTCCACATTTCCATCTCTGTATTTGCGGTATAAACATACAAAATAGAAAAAGAACAATAACTTACGTACGCTACTTGAGCAACATGTCCATTCTGAACTGTCCTTTCACCTCTCCTCCTGCTCCCTCTTTGACCGGCTACAATATGGCTTCCGGCCCCACCACTCAACTGAGACTGCCCTTACCAAAGTCACCAATGACCTACTAACAGCCAAAACATTACTCTGTCCTCTTTCTCCTTGACCTGTCCTCTGCCTTTGACACTGTCAAACTCTCATCTCTTGGCATCACTGACCTGGCCCCCTCCTGGTTCACATCATACCTCACAGAGTGGACATTTAGCGTCTCCCACTCACACCACCTCCTTGTCTCATTCCTTCTCTGTTGGTGTCTCACAAGGCTCTGTCCTAGGACCCCTGCTCTTCTCTATCTACACTTTCGGCCTGGGACAACTCAGAGTCCCATGGCTTTCAGTATCACTTTTATGCTGACGACACACAAATCTACCTCTCCGGTCAGACATCACCACCTTATTATCCAGAATACCACAATGCCTATCTTCCATATCCTTCTTCTCCTCTCGCTTTCTAAAACTTAACATGGATAAAACAGAATTCATCATCTTGCTCAACTCCCCCAACAGACCTATCTATCACGATCAATGGCTGCACACTCTCCCGGGTCAATCAAGTCTGATGCCTTGGAATGACCTTGGATTCTGCCCTCTCCTTCCGACCACACATCCAAGCCCTTTACACCCCCTCCCGCCGACCACTCAAAAACTTCTCCCGCATCCTCGCTTTTATCAACTGCGAAAATGCTTGTATATGCCCTCATCATCTCCCGCCTAGGCTTCTACAACATTCTCCTCTTTGGCCTTCCATCTAGCACTCTCGCACCCCTCCAATCTATCCTCAACTCTGCTGCCCGACTAATCTACCTCTCACCCTGTTACTCCTCTGCCTCTCCCCTCTGCCAATCCCTTCACTGGCTCCCCATTGCCCAGCGAATACAGTTAAAAAATACTAACAAATACATACAAGGCTGTCCACAACCTGTCCCCTCCCTACATCTCTGAGCTACTTTCGCAATACATTCCCACACTCAATCTAGTATCCTTACAAGACCTCCTTCTCTCCTCTTATCACCTCTTTTCACAATCGCCTCCGAGATTTCTCCCGTGCATCCCACACACTCTGGAACTCGCTACCCCAACATATCCGACTCTCACCTACAGTGGAATCCTTCAAAAGAAACCTTAAAACCCACCACTTCAGACAAGCCTACAACCAGTGACCCTGCTGCCTCTATACCGCCATGACCAACTTTACCCTCTCCTACTGCGTCCTTCTGCCATACCATGTAGATTGTAAGCCCTCACGGACAGGGCCCTCTCTCCTTCTGTACCAGTTTGTAACTCGTCTTGTTCATGCTTAGTTCAATTGTGGAATGAATGACGCTTTAATAATAATAATAACTTGCGCTGCCTTTTCTCTATATATTCCCTATAGTGCAATACTAATATTATTGCCATAATAATTTCCAAATACAGTACTTCCTGCCTTCCTGCCTTCCCCGAGCCATAACTTTTTCACATAGCCATATGAGGGCTTGTTGCACATTCTAATGGCACCATTTAATATTGCATAGAATGTATCGGGAAGCTGGAAAAAAAATTCCAAATGGGGAGGAATTGGAAAAAATCTGACATGTCAGGAGAGATGAGAGGTCCTCTTTAATAGTTATGCACTCTGCCTGTGACTGATCAGTACACTGTTCTCTTGCCTAGTTGTCAACAGCTCCAAATTTGCTGGGATTGTCCTGAATTTTCTGGAAATGGGTGGTGCTTATGTCAGCACCATCCAGAAATGGGCATATGATTACGTGTTTTTATATTCACATGGTTTCCTTCTTGTCTTAAAGGGGTTGTCTGGGTTCAGAGCTGGACCCGGACATATCCCCATTTTCACCCAGGCAGCCCCCTGACTTGAGCATCGGAGCAGTTCATGCTCCAATGCTCTTCTTTGCGATGCGCTAAATCGCACAGGGCAAAGGCCTTTTCTGGAGTTCCAGTGACGAACCGGGCTCTCCATAGGGCTGCACTGATGGGTGGGCTTTAGCGCTGCCCTAGCCTGTAAAACGGCTAGGGCAGACCTAAAGCCCGCCCATCAGGGCCGGTGACGTCACCGAACACACTGCTGGGCGGAAGCCTCCACCCGGCAGTGTGTTATTGTAAATAAAAGAGCCCTTGCCCTGTGTGATCCAGCTCTCTCAGCCTCGTGACTATTAGGGGTATATACACTCACCTAAAGAATTATTAGGAACACCATACTAATACGGTGTTGGACCCCCTTTTGCCTTCAGAAATGCCTTAATTCTATGTGGCATTGATTCAGCAAAGTGCTGATAGCATTCTTTAGAAATGTTGGCCCATATTGATAGGATAGCATCTTGCAGTTGGAGATTTGAGGGATGCACATCCAGGGCACGAAGCTCCCGTTCCACCACATCTCAAAGATGCTCTATTGGGTTGAGATCTGGTGACTGTGGGGGCCATTTTAGTACAGTGAACTCATTGTCATGTTCAAGAACCAATTTGAAATGATTCGAGCTTTGTGACATGGTGCATTATCCTGCTGGAAGTAGCCATCAGAGGATGGATACATGTTCTCATTCTGTTTACGCCAAATTCGGACTCTACCATTTGAATGTCTCAACAGAAATCGAGACTCATCAGACCAGGCAACATTTTTCCAGTCTTCAACAGTCCAATTTTGGTGAGCTCGTGCAAATTGTAGCCTCTTTTTCCTATTTGTAGTGGAGATGAGTGGTACCCGGTGGGGTCTTCTGCTGTTGTAGCCCATCCACCTCAAGGTTGTGCGTGTTGTGGCTTCACAAATGCTTTGCTGCATACCTCGGTTGTAACGAATGGTTATTTCAGTCAACGTTGCTCTTCTATCAGCTTGAATCAGTCGGCCCATTCTCCTCTGACCTCTAGCATCCACAAGGCATTTTTGCCCACAGGACTGCCGCATACTGGATGTTTTTCCCTTTTCACACCATTCTTTGTAAACCCTAGAAATGGTTGTGCGTGAAAATCCCAGTAACTGAGCAGATTGTGAAATACTCAGACCGGCCCGTCTGGCACCAACAACCATGCCACGCTCAAAATTGCTTAAATCACCTTTCTTTCCCATTCTGACATTCAGTTTGGAGTTCAGGAGATTGTCTTGACCAGGACCACACCCCTAAATGCATTGAAGCAACTGCCATGTGATTGGTTGACTAGATAATTGCATTAATGAGAAATAGAACAGGTGTTCCTAATAATTCTTTAGGTGAGTGTAGGTATAGCCTCCAAAACTGTAAGAACGGTCCTTACACAACAGCACAGAACCATAGAAAAGATATAAATGCTAATCAGTTTGAAAGAACTCCATTTTTTTGAAAACTGTTCCAAACTGACTCATGTAAAGAATTATGGGCTCTTCACGTATAGCATTAAGAAATGTCCTTTTTAGGCTAGGTTCACAGGATGATGTCCGTATGGCATTTATTTTTATTTTTTTGCGGATCCATTGTAACAATGCCTATCCTTGTCTGCAAAACAGACAAGAATAGGACATGTTCTATTTTTTTTTGCGGGGCTACGGATACGGATAGCACACAATGTCTGTCCACATTTTTTGCGGACCCATTAAAATGAATGGGTCTGCATCCTATACGCAAAAATAATGGAACGGACATGGAAACAAATCACGTTTGTGTGAATGTAGCCTTAGGCACACGGCCGTGTTCCGTGGCCGAGAGCGGTCCGTGGTAACCCGGCCAGGATTCCTGCTGACAGCAGGAGCGCACGGCGTCATTGGTTGCTATGATGTCGTGCGCTTCATGCCGCTGCTGCTGTACAGTAATACACTATACGAGTGTATTACTGTACAGCAGCGGCGGCATGGGCTCATGCACCCGAACATATTTTCTTTCCATGTACGTTTCCATTTTATTTGTGGACCGTATGCGGAACCATTCATTTCAATGGGTCCACAAAAATAACCAGAAGTTACTGTGTGCATTCCGTTTCTGTATGTCCGTATTTCTGTTCCGCAAAAAAAAATATACCATGTCCTATTATTGCGGACAAGGATAGGACTATTCTATTAGGGGCCAGATGCTCCGTTCCACAAAATACAGAATGCACATGGACGTCATCTGTATTTTTTGCGGATCCGTTTTTGAGGACCGCAATATACATAAGGTTGTGTGCATGAGCCCTTACTCACGTATCTGCAACAGCTCATCAAGCACCTCCATCTCCCAGAATGCACTGCAATCAGCAATCCCTCCCTCGACATATAGCCCCAGAGATATATACTGTATGGTATGTAATGGCCATCCCTTCTCAACTGTCTAGAGAGAGATATAACTATATATTTCTACAAATTTAGGGCTCATGCACACAACCGTATGTATTTTGGAAAAACGGATCCGCACATCCATGTGCATTCTGTATTTTGCGGAGTGAAACAGCTGGCCCTTAATAGAACAGGCCTATCCTTGTCCATAATGTGTAATGTTCTATTTTTTTGCGGAACGGAAATACAGACATACGGAAACGGAATGCACGCGGAGTAACATCCGTTTTTTTGCGGACCCATTAAAATTAATGGTTCCACATACGGTTCACAAAAAAAAAAGGGAAGGGACATGGAAAGAAAATACATTCGTATGCCTGAGGCCTTAGAAGTAGGAACGAATGAATGAATGGTGTCTGGGCCGCTTCACCTGCTTTACTACACCAGCACACAGGGCCGGGGACGAGAGCAGGGGAGCTACTGAGCATGTCAGTCCACCTCTGAATGTAGGAGAAGGTGAATCAGAAGGAGAAAAGCAGGGGGCGCTACCAAAGTGAAAAATGTAAAGAACATTAAAAAAACTAGCAATATTTTTATTGCATTTATATTGCAATAATACCTCATTTGTGTTGTCCTATTCATTGCATAGTAATACTTTTTATTAGATCTACAGAACAGCATACTAAAAAACAGAGAACCCTGAATAGTGGATTCTAATTAGCAATTGGTTGCTATTCTTGCTGCTAAAATTGGTGCATTCAGAAAGGGGCATTTACTTATTTGCTTGGGTTGCATAGGATAACGTCTCAAAAACACAGTAATATAATTTGAGAAATGTAAAAGAGGTTATACAGAATTAGAAAAACAGTCCAGTGGAGCTGAGCTGCAATACCAAAGTCAACGGGGCTGAGCTGTAATACCATACATGGCGCGTCGCTGTTTTAGGGAAAAAAAAAAAAAGGTGTGTTTTTCTAATCCTGCACCCCCTTCTAAGTGATTAATTGGGTTTCATTAGTCTCATATTACCTTTTGTATACATCTCAGAATGAGCACGCCCATTGACATCCACCAGATAACTTTTAACATGCTCCACAATCAATAGTTCCTAGATACTTTATTTTCTTACTTGTTTCGATTTTAAAGGGGTTCTCCGGGTTGTTCATATTGATGATGACCTATCCACAGGATAGGTCATCAATATCAGATCGGTGGGGGTCCGACACCCAGCACCCCTGCCGATCAGCAGTTTGAAGAGAAGGCGCGCGCCGTGCCAGCACTGCCTCCTCTCTATTGTTTACTTGCTTCCCGTCGCATCCGCAGCGGTGAGCAGGTGCAATTACACCCAAGTCGTCCCATTCATTTCAATGGGACAGATCGCTCCTGCAAAATCTAGAGTGGCCCGTGATGACGTCATCTCGTCGGCCGGTGGGGTGACGTCATACATCACCGCACACGAGATTTCATGCGAGGTCTTCAAACAAGATGGTGGCGGCCAGCCCGTCGCAAGCAAATGGATGGGGTAAGTATGATTTTTTTTGGTTTTATTTATACTATTTCAGGGAAAATCGATTCACTACCATGGAGCACGTGGCAAATCCAATTGACCCTGAAATTCGGCTTCGAATTGACTTTGTGGACTTCGATTAGCTCAGCACTAGTTGTAACTGAGCCCCATATAAAGAGTCTCTCTGGGCCTGTACCTAAAAAGTCTCTTTCAGTGTCTTCTCTTTCCCCCTAAGTGTGGAGAGAAGACACTTAGGGGGAAATTTATTGTGGCTTTAAAAAGTCGCAAGCTATGTGTTTGTGACTTTTTATGCGTTTTCCAAAGGGGAGTGTGGCAAGGGCGGGAAAGGTGAGTGGTCAACACCCAAAGACAAAGTTATCTTCATGTACACCAGTTTTATGTCGCAAATGAAGCCAGAAATGTACGGCAGCTCTGAGATAACGTAGATTTCTGTTTAGGTGCACGAACTGCCGGAGGATGCACCTTATTTATGAGAAGGCCTGCATGTTGGTCATAAATTAGGCACATCCTCTGGGAGCGCAGGGGATATCAAGACTGGTGGAAAAAGTGCCAGTCTTCATAAATCTCCCCCTTAGTTACCCTTCCATCGGTCTGCAGATTCCGCCCGGGATCACATGCCTCCTCAACTGGCTGCAGACCCTTCCTCCGTCATCGCAACCAATTGTGCTCCTCTTCCTGTTCCGCTACATCTACATTATGCATCTGAACAGGAAGAAGAGGAGCAGAACTGTTCACGGCATTGGAGGAAGAATCGGCAACAGGGGGCCAATCACATCATGCCAGCTTGGATTGCGGAATCAGTGGAGCGATGACAGGGTACAGTACGTACTTCTCAAAGTGACTTCTCTCCACAGGTCAGCTGAAAGAGGGTTTTTTGTAGGGGGAACAAAGTTGTATTGCAATACCGGACATGGCCTGTTGGTGGTGCTGTTACTGGAGGAAATCGGCCATGCTGTTCCAATCTCAGACCCGTTTAAGAATCTGCAATGTTTCTAAAGCACTTGTCTGATGTACGAGTTTAGTCCGTCCTTTAATAAACTCCATGCCAGCGCCCTTTATCACGTCATATACTATTCATGCCACAGCCCTATCCCAGGAAGCACTTCCCAGACTCCTGCAAAGCTCCTTTTCTTCCCAAAAAAAAGTTATCTGTTCTGTGTCACGTTTGTTTGGAATAAACTTGTCTTGGTGTGTTGTGCGCAGAGACATATTTGGAGAGAAGGGGGAAAGGATCTATTCCAGTAAAATGCAAGTGAACTTTCTGCAGGGTAACTTCTTTACACACAGGCACAGCTTACATTTCTGGCCTCCCTTACAAAACTCTGTCTGTCCTAAATGTTATTTCACAATTCTCCTCATTGGGTTCACCAACAGCAGATCCCAATGCCCGATATACCCTGCGTACAAGGAGCAGGTGCCCTGGAAGCTATGAAAATCTCAATGATGTCACCTTAAAGGGAAGGTCACCTACTTCTACTGCATGTAAGTGACACCAGCGCAATGTACATCCGTCTAACATCATTTCGACCATATCTTTGATAGCTTTATCTGTACTTTCCATCTCTGGAAAATGTACTTTATTTGGTATGCAAATGAGGTTCAAAGAGGTTTGAAGAGCCCAGGACCCCCTCCTCCAAGTGCCCAAGCCTGACTCTCGCAAAAGGCCATGATGGCCTCTTCATCTCTATCTTTACCTCCCCTTGCACTTTCTACTCCGTCCCTCTTCTTAGAATTCACTATTTCTCTTCAACTACGCCCGCGACGTCCGCCTGCGTCTCACTGAAAACTTGCGCAGCCGTAGAGCGTAAATCTGCCTGATCCTGCCCACTGTCTTCTCTGCAATGGGCATCGGAATTACTGCAGGTATAGCGCATGCGCTGCTTCTCTTAAGCCATGGGCAACGTTGAAGGGAAGTGATGTGTAGGAATCAGCCCTGTACCTCACATGGATCAAGAGATCTCCCAATTCATTGCTCGGCTAGATTTATTCCAAACTGGCAGATCAGGTTGTGGGGGGTGGGGTTGTTTCTGCTGCAGCTCATGGGGATTGTCTTTTATGCTGCAGCTCTCTCTCTATCACAGCTCAGGAGGCAGTTGAAGGATGGAACCGAGCATGTGCGTCCACCTCAGTGAGGTGGACAGGGAAATAATAAAAAGAACAAACAGCAGGTGGCACCATGCAGACACATTTTATTGAGTGGCTCAGTGGCTATACAAATTTTTTTTATTACGTACAATTACAAAAGTATTCAGATCCAGGTGCTGGATGACCAGGGTGAACAGTGCGGTTAGAAACAGGCAGACAAGTAAGCTGACCCACCTACAGGCTGAGAAAAGCAGCCGCAGCTACAGCATCAACAGGACTCAAAAACACCTCCCAAAAATAAGTGAAAGTGAAATAACTGCAGTAGTCTATACATTATCTGTAGCTATGTGTCTAACTGAGCACACCGAAGACCCTGAACTGCCTTCAGTCGTGTAGAATTCTTCTTTAACATACAATTTCCATTAAGGCTACTTTCACACTTGCGTTGTTAATTCCGGTATTGAAATCCGGCAGAGGATCTCAATACCGGAATAAACTGATCCATTTTGATTTTGCACATCAGGATGCATCCGTTCAGTTAGGATGCGGTTGTGTGAAATCAAAACAGAAAAAAAAACTGGATCAGTCACTAAATACACTGAAAGTCAATCTGTCACCATTGACTTAAATTGTTTTCGGTGCCGGATACATTTTTATGACCGGACCCAAAACCGCAGCCTGCAGTGGTTTAGTGTCCAGTCACAAAACGTATTGCTGCCGGAACGGAAGAAATCCTGATGGATCCTAAACGGAAACGTTTTTTTTTTTCCGGCATTGAGATCCTCTGCCGGATCTCAATACCGGAAAACAACAACGCAAGTGTGAAAGTAGCCTAATTGCCCGCTCATACCAGAACTGCGGTTACATATCATGTTTTGACTGCACATCAGACTAGGACTGGTCTTTGCAGGCTGCTGTTTGTGGTGGTGGTTTGCTTGTAACTTTGGATATTCTCTGCTATGTTCTCCCTTTTGACCCTCGTACACATTGTACTAGATTACAGATGACAAACCCAGATCTGTTTGGCCAGGAAAGATCTCAACTTCCTCTCTAAAGCCAGCAAGACAATTCCCTAGCCAAACAAACACATTCCCCAGGGAGTCAACAAGCTAATTTACTGTTCTGTGGATACAGTCTGTCATAAAGACATTACCCAAGTCTCAAGCAAATAGGCGAGCATCTGTGTCAGACGGCAGGTGGAAGCGAAGCCGAGTCTGTACAGCTGTTTGGCATGTCAGCGTTTCCTATGCTGGCTGACATGTAGCCCCAGCACATGGAAAACATAGTGATCTAACATGTAGATACAGAAAAATGCTGTTGGGATGATAAATCAGGAAAGAAATCCTCAAATACTATACAAACTACAGTAAAACAGTCAGTATGAAAACCTCAATACTGTTCAGTATCTGGTCATTTGGTAATTTTGCAGGAATCATAGAGGACCCGTCCTCTCCCCAGACAAGTCACTTACAGTAGTTGTATTCCTGATGAAATAACAGTTCTGAAACAATTGTTTTTTACAAATTTGTTGAGCCATTCCTGTTAGGCCTCTTTGACACGAGCGAGATTTCCGCGCGGGTGCAATGCGTGACGTGAACGCATTGCACCCGCACTGAATCCAAACCCATTCATTTCTATGGGGCTGTGCACACGAGCGGTGATTTTCACGCATCACTTGTGCGTTGCGTGAAAATCGCAGCATGCTCTATATTGATTTTCGCGCACGGTTGCTAGTAGACGATCGGGATGGGGACCCGATCTTTATTATTTTTCCTTATAACATGGTTATAAGGGAAAATAATAGCATTCTGAATACAGAATGCATAGTACAATAGGGCTGGAGGGGTTAAAAAAACAACAACTAATTATTTAACTCACCCTAATCCACTTGTTCGCGCAGCCGGCATCTCTTCTGTCTTCTTCTTTGAGGAATAGGACCTTTGATGACGTCACTACGCTCATCACATGGTCCGTCACATGATCTTTTACCATGGTGATGGATCATGTGATGGACCATGTGATGAGCGTAGTGACGTCATCAAAGGTCCTGTTCCTCAAAGAAGAAGACAGAAGAGATGCCGGCTGTGCGAACAAGTGGATTAAAGCGAGTTAAATTATAATATTAATTTTTTTAACCCCCTCCAGCCCTATTGTACTATGCATTCTGTATTCAGAATGCTATTATTTTCCCTTATAACCATGTTATAAGGGAAAATAATACAATCTACACAACACCTAACCCAAACCCGAACTTCTGTGAAGAAGTCGGGGTTCGGGTCTGGGTACCAAACATGCCGATTTTTTTCACGCGCGTGCAAAACGCATTACAATGTTTTGCCCCTGCGCGGAAACAATGCAAATATGGAACGCAATCGCAGTGAAAACTGACTTGTTTTAGTGTCAAAATCGCACCATTTTCCCTGAACGCATCTGACCCCAATCCGCAACGCCCTTGTGAAAGAGGCCTTATTCCTCCTGGAAACATATGACTAAATGGACAACTGGGCGTTACCATTCGCCTTGTTAATGGGGTGGGCCACTACACAGTCTGTTGTGAGTTTATTTAAACATTTCACGATTTATTTATTTTTGGTCAGTTTTATTTAAAAAGCCAAGTGATTTAGAGTGGTTCATGACAAAAAGTATAAAATTAAACTTGAATTATTTTAAATGGCCATCGGCAACCTGCAACACTACATTGCTCTACAATAGATGGTAATGATGTGATCCTGCCTACAATATGGCATTATGGCTGAGCAACCTGACAGGAACACTTACCAATGTGTAGTATAGGCAAATCCCAGAGTGTAGTGAGTAGTGAGGCTCCACAACTCAGATCTGCAAGTGGAGGCCACCGGTCCTGCTCACAGTCTAGGACAGGTTGCTGGAGGCCATTTTAAATCATTCCCAGAGAATCCTTTTAATAGCTGAGCAATATTTTCTAAATGGTCCAGAAATACATAACGTATTGCAGAACTCTTTCTTACCTTTAGGTATGGCCTGGGTGAACTTTGCACCTTTTTCTAGTTTGAAGTCCAGGAACAGAGTCGGTGTTCTTGTATAGACTTTTGACTGCAATAAGTAACAATATATTAGACACACTGGGGCAGATTTAATAATCTTATAGATGGTGTAAACTTAGACCGGCAGTCTAGACCTGCACCAGATTTATCCCAGGGGCTCAGGCTGGAGGATAAATATGGTGCAGGGAGAGACAATTTTCTCTGACCCTGCGCCAGCTATTGCTTGGTTTACTTTGAGACAGAATTTTATTGTGGCACAATTTTGACACAAAAGATGCATCTTAGGCCACTCTCCTTTCCTTATTAAGCCCAGCCCCATTTATGATAAGCTCCACCTACTTTCCGAGCAAGTCTCAAATAGTTGCACAAACCATAATTGTAACAATATAACAAAACAATAACAAACACAGGTGCACTCTGCAGTCTCACTAAATCCTCAAACTGATTTTAAAATTGAGAGATTAGTCAACATGTCCTACGGTGTAGAACATGTCTAAGCCCGGACACCACGACAAGGTTTCTCAAGTAGTCCCGGGCTACTTGAGAAACCTTGTCGTGGTGTCCGGGCTTAGACATGTTCTACACCGTAGGACATGTTGACTAATCTCTCAATTTTAAAATCAGTTTGAGGATTTAGTGAGACTGCAGAGTGCACCTGTGTTTGTTATTGTTTTGTTATATTGTTATATTAATTATGACATCCGCACTTGTTACCTTGTGTAGGATGTCTATTGTGGTACTTGTGGTTCGCCGCAGGCATCCTCCATTGTATGCATTTTGCTGGGGATTGCCATTAGCAACGGGCCACAAGTGCAAGATTTGCTCCCCTATATATATGCACAACTGCATGTGGGTTTGAGCACCTCCTGCCAATGCCAACCTGTCTTCTTAGTTTGTACAAACCATAATTGTGCCAAATTGTGCCCCTTTTTTTTTTTTTTTTTAAAGACAGAATCTGGGTTCTAGGTGCAGACACATTAGCAAATCTGGGCCAATGTCTTAGTTAGAAAATACATACTAAGAATTCAATACATTTCAATACACAGGGTAAGAGCAAATAGTCAACTGCACAATTTAATGCAGAAACACTACAATAGATAAAGGGAAAAACACCAGTGAAACAGTAAAGTAATAAGGGTATGTTCACACTGTGCATTTTGCTACAGAATTTGGCCCTTTTCTGAAATCCCTGGCAAAAAAAACCCCAAAAAAATGAAGGGGGTCATTTAGGTGTATTTATGGCGCAGATTGCATCACAAAGGTTCTTTGCACAGCAAACTGCGACTTCTCCCCACTCACGCAGGTCTAAAAAAGTGGGCATGACATGGGCGGGGAAGGGGTTTTACCATTTTCCACGTTTTAGGAAGCTGTCTTACATTTCGAAGCGGCGGTGGATCCGCTGAAGTTATGTAGAGGCCGGCGCTTATAGGGGTTATAAAGACCGGCGCCTAAAACGCTGGTCTTAATAAATGTGCCCCTAACTGTCCATTGATTTAAACAGGAATCTGAACCATAGTTGATATAACATGGATTTTTCTGCACCAAGATTTGAAATCTGTGCTGGGAAAAAACAAGACTTCCTGGCACAGTTTCCATGCGTAAACCATGGTGGGTGTCCACACTGAATCTGAACCATACAAACTGCAAAACAGAGGAAGAGGTCTGAGGATCAGCCTTGGATTTCTGCTGTGGATTCCACGGCAAACACACATCAGATTTCTCCGATGTGTATTTCTCTTGTGCGAATATATTCTCGGGGTACAACCACACGGCGCGGTTGTGGGGTGCTCGGGATGTGGCCTTGCTGCAGTCGAGTACCGCATGGCTGATTAGGCTGCATCTGTCTCTTATTTAATTAATGAAGATTGCACTGTATAGTCGGTCTGTATTGTTAATGACCATGCGGTATTAAACAATTAACAATACAGACCCACTGAACCGTGCGGTCCCATTGGTTAATTTTGGAGGCAGCTGCAGCCCATACGACCACAGCGGGACTCGACCACAGCATGGCTGCCACCGGAATGCTCCACGACCATGTAGTGTGGTCATATCCAGATGTCCCTAATCAGATACATTAACCCAAGCTTATTTAAAGAGATGTATATGTAGATATGCTGTGCAGAGTATTGCTCCAGAACTGAGACACACAGGTCATAAGACTCAGATCAAGGGAGATGGAAATAGTAAGAAAAGGGAAGGATTCCCAGGCAATGGCGCCAGGACAAGTAGGAGTCATCGGTCTGTAGTAGAAATAGTTTTGTTCTTATTCTTTATTCATGGCAGTATTGTTAATATTGTGTTATAATATTGAGAGTGAGCCCACTCCCTTGGATGAGAAGCAACCCCAAACATGAATGGTGTCAGGACTCTTGGTAGTGCTCCCCTTGTCTTCTCTGAACAATCATTTTTCCAGATGTCCCTACGATTGATTGTATACAATTGATTGTATTCTGCAGTCCACAAATTGTGGATCCACAAACAAATGGATACCATCCATGATGTATCTGCATTTTTTGTGGACCCATTGACTTCAATGGGTCCACTCTTTGCGGAATGGATACATGGATGCGGATGGCATGCGAACCACATCTATATTTTGCAAATCCATGAAATCAACGATTTTCAGACTGCAAAAATGGATACGGTTGTGTGCATGAGGCCTAGCAGTTTAAGGGAAGCTTCATGAGAGAAAATAATTTTCCCCAGTTCTCTGCAGTCCAATCCTTATACTTTCTGTAGAACATCAGTCTGTCCTTGATGTTTTTCTTGGAGAGAAGTGACTTCTTTGCTGCTCTTCTTGACACCAGGGCATCCTCTAAAAGCCTTTGCTTCACTGTGCGTGCAGATGCACTCAAACCTGCCTGCTACCATTCTTGAGCAAGCTCTGCACTGGCGGTAACCCGATCCTGTAGCTAAATCCTCTTTAGGAGATGTCTTGGCACCTGCTGACCTTTTTTTGGTGCCCTTAAGCCTTCTTCACAGCCATTGTACCTCTCAAGTTTTTGATGATCCAATAACTTGTTGATTTAGGTGCAACCTTACAAGCTGAAATGTCCTTGCCTGTGAAGATCTTTTTATGCAAAGCAATGATGACTGCATTTGTTTCCTTGAAGGTAACCATGGCTAACAGAAGAAGACGATGATTTCAAGCACCCCCACCCTTTTGAAGCAACTAGTCTGCTCTTCTTATTCAACCAGCATGACATCAGAGTGATATCAGCTGCCTCACACATTCTACTGAGCTAACCAGAAGATCACTAAAAATGATGTTAGGCTACTTTCACACTTGCGGCAGAGAGATCCGGCAAGCAGTTCCGTCGCCGGAACTGCCTGCCGGATCAGGCAAAATGTATGCTAACTGATGGCATTAGTAAGACTGATCAGGATCCTGATCAGTCTTAAAAATGCCTGATCAGTCGAAAAAATGCATTGAAATGCCGGATCCGTCTTTCCGGTGTCATCCGGCAAAAACGGATCCGGCATTTATTTTTTCACCTTTTTTTTCAGTCTGCGCATGCGCATACCGGAAGGACGGATCCGTCATTCCGGTATTCTGAATGCCGGATCCGGCACTAATACATTCCTATGGGGAAAAATGCCTGATCCGGCATTCAGGCAAGTCTTCAGTTTTTTTAGCCGGAGATAAAACCGTAGCATGCTACGGTTTTCTCTTTTGCCTGATCAGTCAAAACGACTGAACTGAAGACATCCTGATGCAAACTGAACGGATTACTCTCCATTCAGAATGCATGGGGACATACCTGATCAGTTCTTTTCCGGTATAGAGCCCCTGTGACGAAACTCTATGCCGGAAAAGAACAACGCAAGTGTGAAAGTAGCCTTAGCAGCTCATTTTGTGGCAGTGGAAACTGGATAGTGATTAAGTTAACTTTCATGAAAAAAATTACGTTGTAATTAATTGCAATTCATCTGATCACTTTTTCGTAACAAGCTAGAGGTAATGCCAATTGCCACCATAAAAAGTGAAGCATCAAACATTTGACAACGAAAATTTGTCTCAGTCTCAAAGCTTTTGACTTTAAAAAGGCAAATATGAAACACCTGGGGACAAGAATACAGCTAACCCTATAAGAGCACAAAGAAATTGAGTCACCCGAATCCAAAGTTCTTGTATTTGGTTGGACAGCCAGAGAATATGACAAAAATTGCCAGATTTCTGAGTGAATTTTGGACTTAGGTCATTCCTACTCAGGCAATACAGCCACACTGACAGTGGACAAATAGGCTTAGTGCATATTATATACTACGTGGCCCTTTCAGGATAACTGGGAATTCCCAAGTGGGAACTTTGAGAATATCTTTCTATTCATCTTTATCCAGTACAAATGTAACCACTTCCCAACAGCATTTGCTTCATGCAATCAAAGTATCCCTCCGATACATAAAAAAGTAATTGTAATTTTGGAGATTGGCCCACCAGAGTAACAGAGGATCTTAGTGGGCCCAAGCTCTGACACAATGTTGAACTACAAGAGCCCAGCAGAAGACCACATCATGTGGAGCTGACTTTTGAGACAGTCATTTGCATTTAGGGTCTATCAGTATTTCTGGGCTGATTCAAAATGGAACTTATGAGACCTTATGGATGATTGATGATATCAATAATAATTACGAAGTAATAAATAATGGAAATACTTATAGATAGAGGTTGGCCCTCAGAATCATGTTCTCCAATGAACCAGCTATGGATGGTCAGTTGCAAAATTAGTAATCAGGTTTAAACAGGCTAAGTGCCATACAAGTTCCTACCATCGTTCCATGTTTCATAAAATACTGTAGCCCATCAGGACATTGCTACATAGTAGTGCTGGACCCAAAGCCTGATTGATCCAGACCAGTGTCTATGTACAGAGCAATTTTACAGTTGAAAGCTCATAGAGGGGAAAGCATTAAAAAAGTAAAAGGCAAACTAGTTAAACATAAAAAATATAGACATGTCTGACTTTTTCCATTAAAGTTATAAAGGCTGTAAGATGTTTGCAGCTGACAGTCCAGCAGACTAATAATAATTATTTATTGGCCATTCCATATAGCAATAACTCACCACTCAAACAAACACTTATTGACTTCTTCTCCATGATTAATTGGAACAAGAACAAGAAAAGACAACCAACATCAGTTTTCACTTATTATACATGTTACCAATTTACATACTTGCTGTCTAAATTGCTTTTGGGTTTTCATAAAACAAAATTGATATGAGAGGATCTTCTGAAGATGGAGAGATGAAAGGATGCTGCTGTATGGAAGATGACTGATGAATTATTTAATGTATGATTTTTTTTTTTACCGTATTTTAAGGTTAATATAAAACAGCTGTGCTAAAGGAACTGTACACTTTTGACAATCCCATGTTGTTGGAAGGGTCCCATTCTAACAGACTTGGAACTAGACTGTCCCTCTGCTTTAATTTGCAGGTTGTCCCACTGCTGTAATCTGTCGGGAAGTATGGCATCCAGTGTTTAATTTCTCTGCAGTGCCCCCACAGGGGAGATAAGGCTAATTGGAATCAATGGGTAATTAGACAGAGAGGTATGCTGGTTCACGAAGAAAGACATATGCTCTTCCTATCTATTCTCTACTCCTAATGATCGGTGGAATTTCCCAAAGAAGGAACAGTTTTCTAATAACTCAAAAAACCCTTATATGGTTTTAAAATTGGTTTTCCAAGCAAAATAGGTCTGTGAAGTGTTCCTCCACCGATACCACTATGTGCTTCTGGCCCCTGAGTAAAAGTGAAGGGCTATGATATCCCAAAGAAATTTTCCAACCTGCTAATGGACCTCCTTGTAAATGTATACTATTGAGAACTTCCTCAGATCATCCAAAGTGGTTGATACCAAAACTACATTTAGATCTCAACCAATAAAATTAGCCTCAAATTTTAGGCTCCATATAGCCTGAACTGAGGACATAGCTCTGGATTACAAGGCTGATTTGTATGTCCAATAATCCAATCTAATAGACTTGACATTTTGCATATGGCTATTACCTAATGGAAGGAAAAGAGGCCACCTACACTGAAGATACAAAAAAATGAGGTTAACCTTCACATCAGAACAATCCCTAATTCTCTGCTATAAGCCTGCGGTTTTTATCTGGCCGCATCTCCGTCCCGTCCCCATTATACTGAATAGGGCCGGGGCAAACTTCCAGCACGACAGGTGTGCAAAAGTTAGTACGGGTCGGCAGGCTGTTACCCTGCTGGAACAGCCTGCTGGACAAGCCTTAGCCCAAGACTGAAATGTATTATATTTCTATTTCTATACTGCAGAATACTGGGTGTTTTTTTGCATGAGAAATTTGAAATGTTAATTCTGAATTAAAGGGCTTTTCTGGGAGTTTTATACTGATGACCTATCCTCTGGATAGGTCACCAGTACCTGATCTGTGGGGGTCAGACAACCAAGAACCCTGCCGATCAGCTGTTTGAGAAGGCAGCAGCGCTCGCAGTAGCGCTGTGGTCTTCTTCAGCTTTCCCAGGCCAGGTGACATCACCTTCATCGGTCACATGGCCTAGATGCAGCTCAGCTCTATTGAAGTGAATAGAGCTGAGCTGCAACACCAAGCACAGCTGCTTTACAATGTACGGTGCTGTGCTTGGTAAGTAGAGAGAAGGCTGCGGCACTGCTGTGAGCACCGGTGCATTTTCAAACAGCTGATTGGCTGGAGCCACAGGTGTCGGACCAGGTGCCGCGATCAGATACTGGTGATCAATCATGGAAAATAAACCAAAAGTGTGATTTGTAAAACATGACCAGCTGATAAACAGCTCACCTTGATTCCCATTGACTCTCCAGAGATAACAGTAACGGTTACTCCATCTTTCGATGGTTTGGGAATGTCAGCATTTTTTAGCTCCTGGTATTCGGGTGGAACCATCTTCTCAGAACTTCTCAGATTAACCCACAGTTGTAATCCATGTGCTGGTTCATCTGTACAAGGCATCTCTGCATGGACAATACCACGGCCAGCTGTCATCCACTAAGTCAAAAATTACATAAAAGTCATTAAAAGTTAACAGTAAAATACAAATCTAAAGGCACACATAAAGGTTAATATACCACACACTTTCTATAACAGCAGGAATAATCCATTTACTAGAGCCATGCCATTAATAGGTCCATCCATAGATTAATAAAAGGAGATAAACACCACTCATGGTCAGTAAAGAAGATGTCTCATTAGAGGCAAATCCATACAAAGTCGGGGGACCAAGTGCTGGTCCCATTTCCAGTACTCCCCAGCAAACAGTTGATTTTGCCAAAGGAAGCTGAAGCCGGCTAGGAACATCTTCTTAGATCAATGGTCAAGGGCTCTTTCACACTTGCGTTGTTCTGTTCCGGCATAGAGTTCCGTCGTCGGGGCTCTATGCCGGAAGAATCCTGATCAGGATTATCCCCATGCATTCTGAATGGAGAGAAATCCGTTCAGGATGCATCAGGATGTCTTCAGTTCCGGAACGGCATGCTGCGCTTTTTGCTCCGGTCAAAAATCCTGAACACTTGCCGCAAGGCCGGATCCGGAATTAATGCCCATTGAAAGGCATTAATCCGGATCCGGCCTTAAGCTAAACGTCGTTTCGGCGCATTACCAGATCCGACGTTTAGCTTTTTCTGAATGGTTACCATGGCTGCCAGGACACTAAAGTCCTGTTTGCCTTGGTAAAGTGTAGTGGGGAGCGGGGGAGCAGTATACTTACCGTCCGTGCGGCTCCCGGGGTGCTTCAGAGTGACGTCAGGGCGCCCCACGTGCATGGATGACATCATCCATGCGCATGGGGCTCTCTGACGTCATTCTGGAGCGCCCCGGGAGCCACACGGACTGTAAGTATACTGCTCCCCCGCTCCCCACTACTACTATGGCAACCAGGACTTTAATAGCGTCCTGGGTGCCATAGTAACACTGAACGCATTTTGAAGACGGATCCGTCTTCAAATGCTTTCAGTTCACTTGCGTTGTTACGAATCCGGCGGGCACCTCCGGCAAATGGAGTGCACGACGGATCCGGACAACGCAAGTGTGAAAGAGGCCTTATACAAGAATGACTCCAGGCCACCAGAGCAGCTCTTATTCTGGGTTGGGTCCACCCTTCACCTCAGCAGAACATGTGCGCATCCAATTTAAACTGCATAGTAAATTTTGTTATAATTACATACAGCACATATCATCAATAAGGTCTACGGGCTCTTTTACTTGAGCTGTGGATAGAGGCAATTATTGATGAGTCTTTATGATAATTGCCTTGTGTCAAGGCGCTGCCGATCACCCAACGTACGTGTAAATGCTCCTTTGTCGGGCGATTTAATCTTTCCTCAGGGTCTTGAAATTGTAAGTTTGTTGGCAGCACAATAGGACTGAGCTGCACATAGGGCGTGTGAAAAAGGAACGTCACTGGCTTAGGAAGAGTCAGCAGAGTTCCCCGGAGCACCACAGCCTCTTCAAATAGCTGACCTTCAGGGGTCTAGGAGTTGGACCTCCACTGAACAGATATTGATAACCTGTCCTGAAGATAGGCCATCAATAATGAACTCCTAGAAAACTCCTTTAATGATAAGTTATTAGCTCCAAAATCAGCTCCACATGGGCCTGTCTTCTGCTTGACCTTTGGGTCAATAATTTTATTCTATAGCCCGGACCTTCTGGAACAACTTCTGGTTGGTCAGATCCACCCTGTGTAGATGTGGCCTAGCCAGATTCAATCCTATAAAGAGTGATAGCAATTTAGTATAAATGACTGCTGTATACAGTATCCTAGTATATTAGTAAGGACTCTAAGATTTATGGATCTGTTTCATTTTATCTCCCTCCTCTTAAAGTGATATAATCTTTTTTCTGTGGGAGAATATTTCTGTAGCTGGGTACTTAGTGACTTGTTTGTGTAATGTGAGGGGTGCTCTTTTGCCCTCTAGCTGGTCACACGAGGATACATCAGTGACACCTGTTTCTAAATTGCTTCCAAAACCATCTGCTTGCAAAAATTACATTGATAGGATTCTTGATGACTAGTTTCAATGGAAGACCATGTTAATGGAGATTCTCTTCAATACATCATTCTGCGGACACTTCGTTATAGGCTGAAATACAAGACAAGAAATATATCTAAAATGTAATTGGATAATTACCTGCAAGTCTCCAGGGTCCAATCTGCCAACGTGTCCACAAAAGTCTTCATGCGCCATGGACCCTCCATCCAGTAAGTAAGAAACCTAATAAAAATATGTATTATTTTTTTGCCTAGAGTGTTCATTTCAGAGGCTTAATGCTAGTAAACTATTGGTTGTCATAAGGTAGTGCAATATACAAAATTTCCAGAACATGGGTCTGCAGCTCGCAAGCTGTCAGTGCATGCTGAGAGTTGTAGTTGCACAACAGCTGGAGAGCCACAGGTTGGAGACCAATTCTATATACTAATCACAACCACAGGCGATTAGCTTGCCAGTTGTACAGTCTCTGACAAAAGTCTTGTCGCTTGTGTACAAATTGACCTGAAGTGCCGCTAAAATATATTTCTAATCAAGATTTTGTTACAAGAAATGGGTCATTTTAATTCCAACAGCTTTTGTAATAATTTTTCAGTGCAAAACGAAACTGACAAAAAGTATTCTAATATTCACAGCTTAGTAAAGCCCATTGAGTCAATTTTTGCCAAGACATAAGTGTTGTCGCCTTATCATATGAGCTTCACCTGTGACTAATAATGGATCAATTAGGTCTCAGGTGTGTATAAAAAGAACCCCAGTACACTAGACCTTCACATCAACTGCAACTAGACCTCTGAAAACATGCCTAAGATTCACCCGGAGACTAAAGTGTTAATTATCAAGAGGCTGAAGACCAGATCCACTGCTGATGTGGCAGACACCTCCAATGTGTCTCAGCGTCAAGTTCAGAGGATAAAAAAAAGATTTGAAGAGACTGGAGACGTTTTGGACAAGACCAGGTCAGGCCGACCCCGCAAGACAACTGCTCGAGAGGACCGTTTGTTGGCTCGAAAATCCAAGGCCAGCCCATTTTCCACTGCAGCAGAGCTCCACGAGACCTGGTCACCTGAAGTCCCTGTGTCAACCAGAACAGTTTGTCGGATTCTGTTTCGAAATGGCCTCCATTGTCGAATCAGTGCCTATAAGCCAGCACTAAACAAAAGACAATTGAAAAACTGTGTGGCATTTGCCAAGGGCCACAGCCTGCTAAAAGGATGGACGCTGGAAAAGTGGCAGAAGGTGGATTTTTCAGATGAATCTTCTGTTGAATTACACCACAGTCGCCGCAAATATTGCAGGAGACCTACTGGAGCCTGCATGGAGCCGAGATTTAACCAGAAAACAGTGAAGTTTGGTGGAGACAAAATCATGGTCTGGGGTTACATCCAGTATGGGGGTGTGCGAGGGATCTGCAAGGTGGAAGGCAACATCAATAGTCTAAAATACCAAGAAATCTTAGCTACCTCTTATATTCCCAACCATAAAAAAGGCCAAATTCTGCAGCAGGATGGTGCCCCATCGCATACTTCCATCTCCACATCAAAGTTCCTTAAGGCGAAGAAGATCAAGATGCTCCAGGATTGGCCAGTCCAGTCACCAGACATGAACATCATTGAGCATATGTGGTGTAGGATGAAAGAGGAAGCATGGAAGACGAAACCAAAGAATATTGATGAACTCTGGGAGGCATGCAAGACTGTTTTCTTTGCTATTCCTGATGACTTCATCATTAAATTGTATGAATCCTTGCTAAACCGCATGGATGCTGTCCTTCAAGCTCATGGAAGTCATACAAGATATTAAATTTAGATCTCACAGCACCACTACTTAATTTGCTGACATATTTTTGGATTTGCAGTAAAGTTGTTTAATTTCTGTATAGGCGACAAAACTTTTGTCTTGCCAAAATTTGACCTTTCTGTCTTGGTTAAATGATAAAAATTTTTTCAGTGAAACTAATTTATTTCAGTGCATTAAACATCTTTTGGGAGGGCTTTAGCTTTTCATATGAGCTATTTCTAACACCAATTGATTAATTAAAAGTCAGGTTAATGGCAGGAGTTTCTACAAAATAGAGAAGCGACAAGACTTTTGTCAGGGACTGTATACTGTAGAGGAAAGCCGGTATCTTCTACATTAATTAGGTTATCTAGTATAGAAAAACCTTTTCATATGCTCTTAAGGATTAGCGGGGAAGATTTTTTAATGTCTGATTTGTACAATAATTTGCATTTTTTACGCTTCCCGCTACTTTTCAATAGTGGCAATAAAAGGGACATTTTTAGCTGGAGGGGGCATGGCCTTCCAATGATAGATTTACTATAATTTATACCAGAAACGGATTTCAAATTGTGGAAGATAAGTCTGTGCCTCTATGGTGCATTTTGAGCTGATGAACTTTAGACTAAGACTGGCGTTTGCTATGCCAATCTTAATATAATTGCCTCTATAAGGACTGATGCACACTAATGTATTTTGTTTCTGTGTCCGTTCCGTATTTTTATTTTTTTGCAGATAGGATGCGGACCCATTCATTTCAACGTGTCCGCAAAAAATGCAGACAGCACACCGTGTGCTGTCTGCACCCAGAAGTCCATTCAGTAGCTTGGCAAAAAAGATAGAACATGTCCTATTCTAGTCCGTTTTGGGGACAAGGATAGGCATTGTTACAATGGATCCGCAAAAAAAATAAAACAGATGCAATAGGATGTCATAAAGACGTCATCCGTATTTTTTGTGGATCTGTGTTTTGCGGACTGCAAAATACATACTGTTGTGTGCACGAGCCCTAAAGGGGGTCTTCTATTCAGAATCCTCATCTCATGGTCTGATTGTAGAGCTGTTACTAGAGAGTTTCTTCGTCTGGAGGACCTGTACTGTCCTGCATTACACAGGGAACCCATGGATTGCAGAGAAAATGAGCAATGACAGATTATAGCTGATTTCTGGGCTTCATAGCAAGGGGACACTTTGTGATCCACTTATTGCCAAGGGACCCTTCGAACAAGCGGCTTCCCAGCCAGAGACAAGTAGTCCCAACACAGACTATGTTTCTTATTTGCCAACACAGGGAAGGGGGATAATTGGAGCAAGACGCTATGAGGTACAACAGCATCAGTGAAGAAGAGCATATCATGAGTATAATTAGTCAAGGCATCTGACCCTCAGTACCAGATTTGGGTGGGATTCCGAGGACAAACACAACAATAACGAAACAAATGTGGTCAACATTCTACTAGCAAATATGTGAACCAATCTCTCAGAGTAGATCACAATCACACGATTGTTTATTCTGATGGTCTAGTTAGCAGAAGTCATAGATTATGGATATTGTTTTATTCAGAGGATACAAATCCACAGAATCAGATGTAGTCGTTAGTAATAGATAGGTGAATTTGCAGTCTGCAGGGATACAGGACAGCTTGATTTACATTTTCTTATATTTGTCCACAGAGCAAGGTATGTATCCCTGAGATCAAGAGATTGTCTGGTACAGAAAACCCATTTTGAAACAGCATATTAGTGACTTCTATTAAAGGGGAACTACAGCCAGAATCCAAACACAAAAAAGAACAACCAACAAAACATAATGTAATCTCCTTATGTGTCTTTGTTATTTGCTCTCATTTCTTCAGCTATCAATGCACACCATGAAAAATAAAGTAGAAAAGCAGTGCATTGTTCTCTCAGGCTGCAGCCATGTCTACTGCCCCCCCCCGCTTCCCTTCCTCTATCGCTGGTGCACTGTCACGGCAAGTAGGGATAAAAGGAACACCAAATAAACAAACAGCAACAGGTAAACAGACTAGGCCCCAAAGCTAGGGAGGAGGAGGGAATGGTAACTTCCTAACAATCCCTGAGTCTCTCCCTGACTGCTGACAGTATGAGCAAGTGCTGATGGTGAACGAACTCACACGCTGGAACCTAAGCCCTGCTGACACTGAAGCAAACCCTAACTTAGGGAGCAGGGCAGGCAGTGACATGCACGGAAGACAGGAAATATAGGAGGGCTGGGTTAAGTGTGGATAACTTTGTCTACATAGCGAGGGTGGCTTTTTTGTTGGACTCTCCTAGTTACTAATCGTAAAAATAGACATAAAGCTGTAATAGACTACAGAATACTAAATCTACCAAGATAAATCCCTCTCCCTATTACTAAATAGTGCCATACCGAGGCAGATTAGCTTTTCAGGTTACTGGAAAAGCTGGGTTGCTACCAAGCAAAGCTGCAATCGACTACAGAATACTAACCATTACATTTTTGTCCTATGTATTGGACAACTTATAGAGGGAAACACTAACCTCTCACAGACACACAGCACAGGAGCTCCGCCCACCCGGTGACATCACTAAAGTCTTACAGGTCCTTCATTACTTCTCTGCACTTCTGAGCTCAGTGGGTAAATGGGGCGAAATGAAACTGACTGGCATGAAATAAGCAGATGATAGAGCTTACGGAAGTGGGGAGAAAGTGGCGCTAGGGACCAAGGGCAGGGACTCCTTTTGCACTACAGGCACATCTCCCGAATTTCCTGTCCAGAATTTTTGTGTTAGGTCAGGCTCATTCACTCAGCCATTCTATAGCCAAAGATGGGGGAGGACTAGTCAAAAGACTAGCAGTTTGGGGAGCACCTTGTAGGCATAGCTCTGTATGCACTTTTAAATATTTTTCTGAGTTATGATTTTTAAGGGTTCAGTTCCCCATTAATAGGCACTAGAAGGGGTCACCTATTTACAGTCCTTGTGTAACTTAGATTGTGAGCCCCATTGGTGACAGCTTGATGCTAATGTCTGTAAAGGGCTGCAGAATATGTCAGCGCTGTATAAGTGCTTAAAATAAAAAATAAATATTAATAGGAGTAAAGACATACATTTAAAATACATGGGCAGATAATAGATTTTAATGGACGCTATGTAATGCTCTGTTTCGCCTGTGGTGGCGTATATATATATATATATATATATATATATATTATAATAATCACAGGTCGGCACTGCTGTATATGGTCACGGTGCACGAGTCAATGGGATGGCGTCCCAATGTAGAATCAATGAAAAAGACCGGCACTCGCTGTTGATAATTCTTTCTTTGTATTTATTCAGTCACATGTACAGGCAATAAGTGACGCGTTTCGGTGCTGCCGCACCTTCCTCAGACTTATCATCATACAAAGAACATTTCATGTTTAAATAGAGCGCCCAAACACAGAGAAATGACATCA